>NC_092038.1:13359040-13659040 GCF_003086295.3 Arachis hypogaea
AAGGTTGTTAAGTCCTAATCTTAGCCTTAACTCTGTGATAGTAGTTCTTATTAGGAATTTACCTTAGAAGTTATATATGAGTAGTAGTAATTAGTATATCTATTTTGATTTTATCTCCAATTAAGCTATAATTTATTTTTCTCATCATCATCAAACATAAATAAAGTAGCAGATTTTTAGAATAAGGAGGCAATATTTTTTTCGAGTTTTTAATAAGGAAAATTCTAATTAATTATATGTGGTGGCAATACTTTTTGTCTTCTGAATGAATGTCTGAACAGTGCATATTTTTTATATTGAATTTTATGAATGTTAAAATTGTTGGCTCTTGAAAGAATGATGAACAAGAGAAATGTTATTGATGATCTGAAAAATCATGAAATTGATTCTTGAAGCAAGAAAAAGTAGTGAAAAAAAAGAGAGAAGAGAAGGAGCAGTAGAAAAAGCCAATAGCCCTTTAAACCAAAAGGCAAGGGTAAAAAGGATCCAAGGCTTTGAGCATCAATGGATAGGAGGGCCCAAGGAAATAAATCCAGGCCTAAGCGACTAAATCAAGCTGTCCCTAACCATGTGCTTGTGGCATGCAGGTCCATGTGAAAAGCTTGAGACTGAGTGGTTAAAGTCGTGATCCAAAGCAAAAGAGTGTGCTTAAGAACTCTTGACACCTCTAATTGGGGACTTTAGCAAAGCTAAGTCACAATCTGAAAAGGTTCACCCAGTTATGTGTTTGTGGCATTTATGTATCTGGTGGTAATGCTGGAAAACAAAGTGCTTAGGGCCACGGCCAAGACTCATAAAGTAGCTGTGTTCAAGAATCAACATACTAAACTAGGAGAATCAAAAATACTATCTGAATTCTGAGTTCCTATGGATGCCAATCATTCTGAATTTCAAAGGATAAAGTGAGATGCCAAAACTGTTCGGGAGCAAAAAGCTACTAGCCCCGCTCATCTAATTAGAATTTGAACTTCACTTGAAACTCTGAGATACTATTGCTTCTTAATTTCTTTTTATCCTATTTTATTTATCTAGTTGCTTGGGGACAAGCAACAGTTTAAGTTTGGTGTTGTGATTAGCGGATATTTTATACGCTTTTTGGGGATAATTTCAGGTAGTTTTTAGTATATTTTTATTAGTTTTTAGGCAAAATTCATATTTCTGGACTTTACTATGAGTTTGTGTGTTTTTTTGTGATTTCAGATATTTTCTGGCTGAAATTGAGGGAGCTGAGCAAAAATCTGATTCAGGCTGAAAAAGGACTGCTGATGCTGTTAGATTCTGACTTCCCTGCACTCAGAATGGATTTTTTGGAGCTACAGAAGTTCAATTGGCACGCTCTCAATTGAGTTGGAAAGTAGACATTCAGGACTTTCCAGCAATATATAATAGTTTATACTTTGCTCGAAGATAAACGACGTAGACTGGCGTTTAACACCAGTTCCATGTTGCATTCTGGCGTTGAACGCCAGAAACAGGTTGCAAGTTGGAGTTAAACGCCAAAAACAGGTTACAACCTGACGTTCAACTCCAGAAATAGCTCAGGCACGTGAGAAGCTTAAGTCTGCACACACCAAGTGGGCCCCAGAAGTGGATTTCTGCACTATCTATCTTAGTTTACTCATTTTCTGTAAACCTAGGTTACTAGTTTAGTATTTAAACAACTTTTAGAGACTTATTTTATATCTCATGACATTTTAGATCTGAACTTTGTACTCTTTGACGGCATGAGTCTCTAAACTCCATTGTTGGGGGTGAGGAGCTCTGCAGCATCTCGATGAATTAATACAATTATTTTTGTTTTCTATTCAAACACGCTTGTTTCTATCTAAGATATTCATTTGCACTTCAATATGAAGAAGGTGATGATCCGTGACACTCATCACCATTCTCAACCTATGAACGCGTGCTTGACAACCACCTCCGTTCTACATTAGATTGAATGAGTATCTCTTGGATTCCTTAATCAGAGTCTTCGTGGTATAAGCTAGAATCCATTGGCAGCATCCTTGAGAATCCGGAAAGTCTAAACCTTGTCTGTGGTATTTCGAGTAGGATTCAGGGATTGGATGACTATGACGAGCTTCAAACTCGCGAGTATTGGGCGTAATGACAGACGCAAAAGGATCAATGGATCCTATTCCAGCATGAGTGAGAACTGACAGATGATTAGCCGTGCAGTGACAGCGCACCTGGACCATTTTCACTGAGAGGACGGATGGTAGCCATTGACAACGGTGATCCACCAACACACAGCTTGCCATAGAAGGAACCTTGCGTGCGTGAAGAAGATGACAGTATGAAAGCAGAGATTCAGAAGACAAAGCATCTCCAAAATTTCAACACATTCTCCATTACTACGTAACAATTACTAATCTCATGCTCTTTTACTTTTTATAATTGAAACTAAAGAACCCTATTAGTATCCTGACTAAGAATAATAAGATAACCATAGCTTGCTTCAGGCCAACAATCTCCGTGGGATCGACCCTTACTCACGTAAGGTATTACTTGGACGACCCAGTGCACTTGCTGGTTAGTTGTGTGGAATTACATAGTGTGAGTGTAATTTTCATGCACCAATTCCCAGGTACTTTGTCTTTACTGTGGGGCCAAAACAAGTGAGAAAAGCTTCAAACTTCAGTTACAACGACAACAATGGTTCTTCCTTGACTGGACGTATACGAGAGGAGGAGGAGGAAGAAGAAGGGTCAATTGGGTTTCACTTTTGAAGTGGTTAACGTTTGGGTTTTGGTTTAACCCCCTCCTCATGTAACACAACGTTGTTTCTCAATATTTTCAGCGCCAAGAGTTAAACGACGTCATTTAGACAGTGTCAAGTGTCAATTAAAATTGTTAAGTCAGCTTTTTAGTGACGGAAAATGACGAAAGGGCCAAATTGGGGCACAGATCAAAATTTTAGAGTACAATTAGAATCAATTGAAAATTTGAGGACTAAATTGAATCGAAAATCAAATTTTAGGGTCATTTTAAGTATTAATTCGTTGAAATTAAAAAAAAACAAATAAATAACTGTTGAATTTTAGACTATTAGTAACCAATGTTGCATTGATGACTACGTTAATCAATAACCTTAGAAATTGGAAGGGAACTAGGGAATCCATCAACATTCACATTCACGTTCGCATTCACATATGATGACTTTACTTGAAACTTTTTGAGCAAATTGAGACCACGACAATACTCAAGGCACGTAATTAGAGAGGTGTAGGACTTGGCTAGTGTTCTCCACTAATATGACATACATAGGCACAGAGAAACAAAATAAACAAAAAAAAGACATAAATAATACACAACAATATTAATTTTTCATAATATTTTCAATAAATACACTACAAAGGCCATTGTAAATTTTAAAGTTTTGGCATGACACTTGGTATTAGGAAAACTTTTTTTTAATAATAATAATGATGATAATAGAATGGCATAAGTCGTTACTTTTAAAGGTGCAGATAATTATATTTTTAAATTAAAAGATTGTCTTTGCAAATTGCAACTTAAAAGTATAATAATAGACCGTGGTTTTTGTATTTTATGTCTTTCTCTACTAACCAAATGCAGTTAAAGAGATCGAAAGAAGTTGAATTTTCATTACCTTTGATTTATGTAAGAACATTATTACTCCCTCCATTTAACATTTTTCTTTCCATTGAAAAAATTAATAAATTTTAGTAATTATATTTAAATATATTGAATTATGAATATATCAAATTTTTAAATAAATTAAGAATTTGACATAAATGGAGTATATTATATAGTAATCCCAAAATTCCCTCCACCACAAGGTCATTTGTGTCATCGTCAAACCATGTCCACAAATATATACTGATGTATTATTTGTATAGTTTGTATTACTAAATGAGATAGAAATAAGTTCAATACATTATTTAATAGGATTAAATACGATTTTGATTTCTAATGTAGAAGTCGAAAATTTATTTTGTTTCTGACTTTTTTTTCGTTACAAAATAATTCTGAAGATTTCAATTTGTTTTAAAATCGTAATTTTTATCAAATTTTTTATTTTTATTCCAAAAACACTTCTAATTAAAAGAAGAAGAAAAAAAGAAAACATTGAATAAGGGGAAAGGGAGAAGGGATTCGGGGGGGGAGGGGAAAAAGGTTGGTTCAGAAAAGAAGAGGGGGAAGGGGGATCGGAAGGGCCACCACCGCTGCTCCAATCCGCCATTATTACTTGTCGTGGTTCGGCGCTAGATCTCGCAGCTGCTCCTCTAAGCTCGGCGAAGGTGCTCAATGGCAGTAGATTTTGGTTCGAGGCAAGAATAGTGGAATGATTCGGTGGTGAGTCGAGGGAAGATAAGAGGTCGCGCAGTGACGGTGGCGCTAAGGTAGCGCAAAGAGAGAAGAAGAAAAGGGTTGCGGTGCTGTGATGGTGGATCGGCGCAGTGATGGTTGTGATGACGGTTTCGGGTGGCTCGCCGGCTTCTGTTTTTGCTTCCATTCTTCTTCTGCTTCTGCTTCTATTTTGTTGTTGCTTTTAGATTATTGTTGTTTCTGGTTACTTCTGCTTCTGATTGATTACATTGTTTCATTGTTGTTGTTGTTGTTGTTCTACTCCTGGTTCTGTTTCTACTCATGCTTCTGGTCTTGCTTTTGCTTGATTACATTCTTGATTCATTGTTGTTGTTGTTGTTGTTCTGCTCTTGTTTCTGTTTCTGCTCCTGCTCTTGCTTCTGCTTGATTATATTGTTGATTTATTGTTTTTGTTGCTTTTGTTTGTGCTTGTGTTTGTACTTCTGCTTTTGCTTGTACTTCTATTTGTGCTTGATTTTGGGGAAGAAAAGAAAGAGATATTTTAGTTCGAATGACGGTTTTAAAATTAGGTTAAACTTTTGAGACTATTTTATACAAAAAAAAAGACCAAACACAAAATAAATTTTCGATCTCTACGTTAGAAACCAAAATCATACTTAACCCTTATTTAATAAAAAAAGAGCATGTGTTGCTTAAGCGTACGAGACAAAATGATTCCAAGTAATATTTCTATTGGAAGTTATGATAAAGCTAAACGGCTAAACCATTGTGGTGCGAGTGACATAAGCTTGACGTGCAGTTGATGTTGTTTGTTTGTTTAATTATACCGGGTAATGTTATGGTACTGTATTATACATTTGCACTAAGTTTAATGATGATAATAATTGTTCTTTGTATAATAAAAGAATAGGTATGGTAAACTTTCAAATAAAAAAATAGGTAAATTATATTTTTTTTCTAAAATTTGACAAAAATTTTAGAAATATTTTTAAGTTATATTATATTTTAATTTTGTTAAAAAAATTCATTTATATTAAATATATTTTTAGTAGCTAAATTTTTAAAAAATTTAGAACTAATTCAATAATAATACATAATAATTATATCTAATTTACTTATATTAAATGTTACTTTTATAAAATTGTTGTTGAATTAGTTATAAAATTTTTAAAAAATTAATCGTTAGGAATATATTTGATACACACTGAAAATTTTTGAAATAAAATTAAAATAAAATAAAATTTAAAAATATTTTTAAATTTTTTAACAAATTTTAAAAAAATATATATTTTACCCTAAAAAAATAAAAAAAAGTTATGTACAATTCTATATATTTTAGCAAGAATCTCTACCTATTTTATTTTTCATCAAAGATTTGTTTTTGACGTATAAAAATATTAAAAAATTGTTTTCGTGCAAATTTCACATTCAGACACATATTTAACGATTTTATTTACTACTTGACTATTCTCAAAGTTTAAATTTAGATACAGCATATTAAAAGATACCATATTTTACCATTCGACTAAAGTCTCAATTGCATCAAAAAAAATTTCAAACAAATTCGCGCACACCATGCACTCACACGAGCATTTAAGGACTCTATCCATTATTTAGTCATTGCCAAAATTTGAATTCGAATAGCATATATTATTAACAAGCAACATATATTGTCACTCAACTAAAGCTTCTGCTATTAGGGGATGACAATGGGATAAAAAATGGTTAATTTTTATCCTATTCGATCTCGTCTCGTTCTATAATAACTCGCATCGAATTAATTCCACTTCTATTCGTGGATAATAAAAAGTTAAATCCTAACCCATCTCTTTTTTATCTGTCCCGCTCCTATCTGTCTCTATAATTATTGAAATCTAACAAATAAAATTAAAATTTAAAATTTATATAACCATCATTATTACATACATAATATAAATTAAAATAAAAAATTTTAATATGATACAATATTATTAATTATTTTACTAATTATTATATATATATATATATATATATATATATATATTAGGGTGGGTAGGAGCGGATTTAGGTTAAACCCGATCCCGTTCTGCGGTGTTCAATAACTCATTCCATTAAAAATATGTCCAATACAAGAGGGCATAGGGATGGAATAGGTATCCACGAGTTTGAGTAGTGTGCGACCTTTATCTGTTATTGTCTCTATTTTCTTTTAGATGAACCATCGAGACCAAGGCCCAAAGAAAGAAACAAAAGCTAAGTGTCTCGAGTAATTATCCTTTTGCTGTCGTCTGTATTTATTTTTTCCTGTTAGTTAGAGGACGTCAGGTCCAAGTTTCCAATAATAAGGATGGAATGGTTTTAAAGCAAACAATTAAACATTTTGGTATACCATATAATATGGGCTTACGATGAATTAGAGCTTTCAAATTTAATATCAAGTCTCATTGAGTCTACTTGATAACATTCGGCCCAAATTACCTAATAAAATAAATGAGTTCTTCCAGTTGAAAGAAACAAATAATCTGAACTTTAACTTTTAGTGGATGACCCTTCTTTAATTACCAAATACATATATCCTTAAGTGTATTACATTAATTTTGTTTTATTATATTATAAAATTTAATTTTAATATATTACCAATGTAAAATAGTTTTATACATACATTCAATTACATAATATCACATTAATAAAAATAACTATTTTTATATTGAGTGCGTGAATGATTATTCAAAAGAATGGATATAATTACATATCAAAATTAAATCCTGTATTATATGGGAGAGGCCGTTGCCTTTTATTATATTTTACACGTTTTTCTTTATAATATATCCCTCCTGTGTTTTTTTTTTTTTTGGTCTATCCCTCCTTTTTTTTTGGTTTAGTGGTCTATCCCTCCTTATTAGCTATGGCTTGCAAAATAAGATCATGGGCCAAGTGGGCTTTTATGCAAGCCATTCTTGGGACTAAAGAAAAGAAAAGCCTATTATGGGCACTTAATAGGCCCAGGGTCATCAAAAGTGATAATTATTGACCAAATTTATAGCAGTTTTATTGAGATTATATATTTGTGTCACTTTTTTATTTTAGATATTGGGGAGAAATTGGTGTATAACATGGTTATGGACATCCATGGTGCTTCACGCAGATGTGACGGCTGCGATGAAAAAATCGGACCGATCAATTTGACTCCAGTAATCGGACGGTCCGATTTGAGGCAGAGAGTGTACACAAATCGGACCATCCGATTTGTGCCCCCAGCCTGTCGCGCATGTAAGTGTCCCCCACCAAGTTGTATACATGCCTTTGCTGATTGCTGAACGTCCCCTTCCCCATTCTCTTTTACTTTCAGCAACGAAAATCTATTCTCCTCCAACCCCACCACCAGTTTCTTCCATGGCCCTCCATTGATAAAGCTTTAAATTAAAAAAAATTAGACCACATCTTAGCAATATCTAGAAGAAGAAGAATAAAAGATATCAATTGTCCGGAGCTCCACATTGCTAATTATCTTGATCCTAACTATGTAAGTTTTTATTTTAGAAAATTTTATTTTAATTAAAATAATAATTATTATAATGTTAGAGATTAGTAGTTTATTATGATGATAATGTTAGAAATTAGTGTAGTAATAATGTTTGAATATTTTAATCTAATTAAAATAATTTTAAGGATTAATAATGTTAGATTATAATGTAGAGATTAGAGATTAGTGTAATAATATTATTTAGAAAGAAGGATTATGGTACATTATGATAATAAATTAATTATTGTTATTAATAAAATAATTGCAATAATAATAATAATAATAATAATAATAATAATAATAATAATAATAATAATAATAATAATAATAATAATAATAATAATAATAATAATACAGTTATTAAAAATGGAGATATGATAAATAAAATAATTAATATTAATTATTATTACTGAATTTATTGGAATAATAATAATAATAATAATAATAATAATAATAATAATAATAATAATTGTTATTATTTACTACTGATGGTTTAATTATTTTTATTAGAATACAGCACTAATATTAAGATACCAACGTGTGATAATAAATCATTTAATTAGTATTAATTGTTAGTAATAAATAATTTTTTTGTAATAATAATATTTATGATTAAGCGTTCGTAGGATAGTAAAATAATAATTATGATTTAAAATTTATTAAATTAATTATTTTTGTTATAAGTATAACATAAATATTTAATAAAAGATTAATGATTGATTTATTGTTGTATGTATATTGTTAGAATAGAATTGAATAGTTACTTCAGTATTAGTATATAATATGATAGTTATTTATTTAACAGTATTGTTATTATTATTATTATTATTGTTGTTGATTGTAGATACGTTTTACTGGTTATTTGGTAATGAAAATTTGATTTGATAAATTTAATTTGTTAATTAATTAATATTATGTTTGTGTTTAGGGTTTTAGAATGTTGCAATGTGACCACTACATGCCGCCGGATCGGTACAATCCAATAGTGAAGGGGTATTTACGGGACACTGGCTTTTATCATGTTTCACAGATTAGAGTTGTCAAATGTCAGTCGGTATTGGTTAATGCTTTGGTCGAGAGATGGCGCCCTGAGACGCACACGTTCCACTTTCTGGTTGGTGAGTGTGTCGTGACACTGGAGGATGTGGCGTTAATTCTTGGGCTTCCGACGAATGGTTTGCCAGTTACGGGACCGACACTGAGCAGTTATGAGGCGTTAGAGGCTGAATGCTTGGATCAGTTTGGTGTTGCACCTAGGAAGGTAGACGGCAGGGGAAGTTTCATCAAGTTGGTTTGGTTTCGAGCATTGAAAGATCGATTAGTGTTGGTTGATGATATCCAAATTCAGAAGTACGTGAAGTGCCACATAATGTTATTGTTTGGGACCATTATGTTTGGAGATAAGTCTGCAACAGGGGTGCATTGGAAGTTTCTGCCGTTACTCCGTAACTTTTCCGGGATCATACGTTTAGCTGGGGATCGGCCTGCCTGGCACACCTGTATAGATCGTTGTGTAGAGCAACTCGTGTCGACTGCAAGGAGATTGATGGTCCGCTGACACTCTTGCTTGCCTGGGCTTGGATCCGTCTACCATTCATTGCGCCGATTCCAAGCAATCCTCGAATCTTTCTGATTGCAAATAGGTAAATTTAATTACTAAACGCTTTGAAATAGTATATTTTAAATTGTATTGATAAATGTAAATTAAAGAATTACTTGATGTCAGGTGGCATAACTGAGAGCGTGAGAATCGGCCTTACAGATTTCGTACCCTTGATCACTATAGGAGAGATCTGGATGTTCTGCAAGAAGGACATGTTTGTTGTAATAAACAAGTAGTTCTTTTCGTTTAGCCGTGTTATTATTCTGTGTGTAATCCTCGGTTACTTGCATAATGTGTTCAGTTTGTTTGGGAGACTTATGCAATTGGGAGGACCAATCCGGACGTGATTCCTCCTGACATCCGTCAGCATTCGGCTATTTGGAGTGCCAGTTCCGCTTATATCTTTTGAATGTATTGAGTGGCATGCATCTGATAGACTGAGGAGGCAATTTGGCTTGACTCAGGGTGTTCCTCATCAGGAGCGGGACCTAGGTGAAGCACACGGCGAAGTTTTGACAGGTCTGAAGAATCAAGATTGGTCTGGAACCCACTCATTCTGGGTTATGCATTAGATGAACCGGTATATTCATGTTCTTGTCGAGAACACGGTGCCCTCACAACATCAGGCAGATATCTACTTGCATTGGTACCGAGGTACATATGGTGACCACTTGCATCTGTCACAGATCGAACCGCAAGAGAATCAACACGGTGATCCTATGCATAATCAGGAGAATCAACAAGTATAATCACCGTCACCACAACCACCATCGCCACCGCAACCACCACCGCCCCCCTCACAAACACAGGCACAACAATGGAAAACGTACTTGTCAAAACCGAACCGGTGATCGAACCGGTCAGGTCACTGGTTTAACCGATTTACTCGGTCCTATGTAAATAAAAAATAAAGCATAGTAAAAAATTTTCACTAACAATTCAAAAATTTTTGTTGTCTTGTGCGGTCTCATCATGGGACCGAACCGAGCTAAGATTTGATTTACAAGTTTTTTGGACAAATTGGCCGGTCTGGTCAAACCGGCTGGTCCGGTCGAACTAGCAGATATGGTCAAAATGCCATGTCTGGTCGGATCGGCCGGTCCAATCGAACCGATCAATCCGGTCCAAATGGCTGGTCTGGTCGAACTGGCCATTCCGGTCTGATTTTATCAACACCGACGGAAAATACTACATTTATCAGCCTATATGTTCACTTTATAATTAAACATTAAACAATTACTAATTACGTGCTATACTTATCCTATTTACCGTTGTCTTAACTATTTGTCCTAAATTCAAAACCCATGCAGAAATCATACTTTAACAAATCTTAATTTAAATTGATGGCGCACCTGCATTTACATATTGAGGAAACTCCGGTGCATGCATGGCCTCCAAATCCAATGACCGCATGAAACTCGACTCCACAAACGGCTACTGGTTTGCTAGTGCATTTGCCACATCCTCTACATCTGCCATCATAGCCTCGTTAGCTTAATCTTCGTCTACACCCGGATCAACGACCTCTTAGTTACTTTCGAACTCTTCTTCACTATCACTGTTGTAATCTTCCAATTCAATATCTCGGTCCACTGCAGATTGCTTGAACTCGATATACAGTTCAATGAACGATATTCGCGACCGACTTTCAAGATACACTGAAAATATTTCTTGCATGCTCGCTTCGTCAGTCACGTATTTCGTTTGAAATTGCACGAACCCACCAAAGACAGATATAGAATATCTGTACAGAATATACGATACTCTCCTAGATATTTGAGAATCCATCTTCTCACAAATGACACATTTTAATTCTTCAAATGACAGTGTGAATGGAATAATAATATCTAACGGATTTTCACACACAAATTTCACTCATTCTGATGTTTGTAATAAAATTTAGCCATGATAATACACTTTTAATCTTACTCTATCATCCATGATAATAGAGAAGAAGAGATCTACAAAGAAGAAGAAGAGAAATGCAGAGAAGAGGTTTAGAGACTTGTAGCACCGAAGAAGAAGAAAATAAAATAGGCTAGTCAGCTTGGGTAGGTACATCTATATATATATCACATTCAAATTAGACCATCCGACCGCTTGCATGGACATTTGAAATTTTTAGAACTAAAAAATCAGACAGTCCGATTACTAAACAGCCCACCCAAAAAAATTTTAAAACCCAGAAATCGCTGGGTCCGATTTGGGTCTCTACGATTTTTTCTTGAATGCAGCCCTCAAATCGGTAGGTCCGATTTGCTTCGGACAAAAAAAAAAACCATCCGCATGCAACAAATCGCATGGTCCGACTTTTATGCATGCAACATCACCACGCACAAATCGAACCGTTCGATTTGTGCCCCTCACCCCTGCAAAAAATCGAACTGTCCGATTTTCTTCTGTCATCTAACCGTCACACCGGTGTTAAACACCTCTAAGCTCCATAACCGAGCGTTACACCAAACCTTACATCATATGCAAAAAAATTAGCCTATTTATATTTATTGATACAAAAATAAAAAAAGCATGTAGACATAATAATAATAATAATAATAATAATAATAATAATAATAATAGAAAAGACAAGCGTGATAAAATAATATATATATATATATATATATATATATATATATATATATAAAATGTCAAGTACACACAAAAGATTAGTTATTATGTATTTTTATATAAATATGTATAGTTTAATTTATTTTTAATATATATTTTATTTTTATATTATTAATTAATTTTAGTAACTAATTTTAGTGTTAATTTAAAATGATTGGATATATTATATACTCAAAACGTCAAAAGGGAGAAAAAAAAAAAACTCATTCCAACCAAAATATGCCTGAGCTTAATCTACCAATGTTATACTGAAAATGATGGTTGGCGGCGTTGAAATCAAATATATGTTAATTGACTACTCCACAAGAGTGTAGTTCAAGTACATGTATTTAGCTCTTAGCAAACAATATTTATTCAAAATAGTCTGCATATCATTTTCTAATTTTTCCATCTAAAATCAACATGTTATTGGCCTCACTTGCCTAATGAGTTGGTCACAGCTTGTTATTGGCAACCCTCCTCGCCCTGTTCACAAAATGCATACAACAAATTAAAAATCTCCTTTGTTCTATTTGGTTCCCACTTTGGCTATATTTTTTCTACAGCTCAGCAAAACCACAGTGCTAGTTAGGGGTGTTTAAATCTAAATCGATCCAAATTAAACTATTTATTCAATTCAATCCAAATCGAAAATCGATTAAAATCGCACTAATTTGGATTTGATTGGATTCTATTTTTTGCAAACCGTTGATCGAATTTCGGATCTATTTTTTATAACCGATCCAATCCAATCCAAACCGCACAATGTGCTATAATATTATTATTTTATTATTATATTTATAATTATACTTATAATATGTTTAATTTGTTATACATATTTCTATTATTCATGTATTATTATTATTTAATAAATATTTTATATTTAAAATATTATTTATTTATTTATTTTAATTAACCTATAATTTATTTCTATTGTTATGTTATCGTTGGCTTTTTAAGATATTGTTAAGACTTGTTATGTCATTGTTGGTTATTTAAAATTTGAGGTTGAGACTTGTTATATGTATTTAATTTTTTTTATTTAAAAACCGTGAATTCAAACCGCTTGTAATCGGATCGGATCGAATTTCCAAAAAAAAGTTCATCCAATTCAAACCGCACCGCACATAAATTAAGCGTTCGGATCGGATAACTTTTTCTCTTAAAATCGAACCAAATCGCACCGCGAACACTCCTAGTGCTAGCACAAGTAAAAAAGAAATTTCAATTAATATATTTTTTACGAGGATAATATTATAAATCATTAGATGGCTTGACATATTTAATTGATTATGCTTGATTGAACTATTTAACAGTTCATAATATCATTTTTACGTAAATATATATTTATTGAAATAGCTATTAAAAAAATACTATAAAGTACAAGTCTTTTCTTGCAAAAAGAAATGATTATGAATTATGATTTAGGATCTAAAGTAATTTAACTATTAAAAATTAATAATCATTAAAATTTATACAATTATTTCAAAATATCAAATTGTTTATTTTATATTTTTATCAAACCATTTTCATCATTCTGCAATAAACACCAAGCAGTTTTATTATACTACACAAAGCAGCGTTTCCTATTTTTTTCTTTTTTTTTTTACTTATGTAAGAAAAAAAAAACTACAATAACAACTATAAACTCTTAAATATTCCATCTTGGTGTTGGATACTCCACTTTAGTAATTTACTAATTAAGAAAAAAAAAGGATAAAATTATGCAGCATTTTGTACAAATCAATAACAATCACATATAAAACAGCATCTTCTTTATTTACTAACATATATATGAAATATTTGGCGGTAATATTTACATTTATTTACTAACAAAAATCTCCTCTTGGTAAGACTAAACATGATTGTTGACGGTTACAACATTATTAGAACTTTCTGATGAATGATCATGTTGAGTTGTTGAGGGTGAGGACTTTGCAGCAGTGTTGAAGAAGATAGAAACAAGTACTAAGAATAGTAACACCAAAGCTGAAAGTGTTGATAAGACTAACATAATAGCATGAGGCATAACCCCTTTAACTTGTCGTGCATACTCTGCTGAAGCCAGTGCCAGAGCTGTGAGGGGAAATGAATAAGCCCACCATGCCACACTGAATTTTTTCATTGATTTTTTGAATAGCAGAGGCCTTGAAACCTGTTTGTACAAAATTACAAAAGAAACCTACTCAACCATATATCAAATGAAATGTTTCTTTCAATTTAAAACATGAAAACTTATTAGAATTTAATTTTGATGCATGTTTAGAATAAAGTAGTTTTACATGTAAGCAAAAATAACTATTTTTTATATTGATCATATGAATGATCAATATAAAAACAACAAATATTATTGAATGATGATATAAAAAATTTTATGCTGATAGTACATCAAAATTAAACTCAACTTATTATAACTAAAATTTGTTTAAGTGCATAAAAGTCTTTGTTAGTAAAGCTAAAAATAATAAAGTTTGGCAAAGGAAATAATTAAAAGTAGCTACAAGTTTTGGATAGGACAAAATGCGAATTCCTAATATCATTTTTTTTCAGAGTGAGAACTATATTACAAGGATAGTCCAAGTTATCCAAATTTTGGCAACAATATACAGGTTATAATCAACTTATATAATTACGCAGGGACCAGTTTTCAAGTGGATCTTCAACTTGGATACTTCCAAAAAGATCAGCAAACCAAATCACAGAATGAGAAGTTCACAGAACGTGTACAATTTGAAACTTTGCACCGTCATTTTCTATTTTTTTTTCTTTTTTCTTTTTGAAAGTACATGTTTAATTGTTCATGGTCGCTTTCCTTAGGACTTCAATAAAAAGCCTTCAAATTTTTATTTTCTTTTTTTCAATTCTCTTGCTCCAAGTTGACATCGGAGAAGAAACAGTCTTTCTATCTCTAAGGAAGAGACTGCTGGTTCAGAAACAAATAAGACTAGTAAAAAAATGTTTAAAAAAAAAACATCTCTGAGAAATTAAACTAATATATAATTTAAAAACAATATCACAAATAAAATAGGTGTGTTTCTTCAATATCACATTCAACAACATCTAATAATGAATAAATAAAATTAGAAATGTTTAATAACAAAAAAAATATTAATAAAAAATTACTAAAACTTACTACTTTTTGTTTTATTTAATGTATTTTATAATAAATAAATATTAAATAAAATAAATTTGGACAATTTAAACTAATTATCTTGTCTTTCTAACATTAGTAAAATAAAAAATGTTCTTTAATTATTAAAAATAACAGTCTATTAATAATAAAAAAATATTGTTTTAATTTTAAAAACACTTTTAAAAAATCTAACCGCAGTAAAAAAATGTTGACACAGAATATAATTAATTTAATGTTATTTTTTAATTTTTTATATTTTAAATAAATAACAAGTTTGAATAGAAAAATGATTTACCAAAGACATGAAAAGAAACAGGGAGAGGAAGAACAACATCTTGCAGGCGCTACCAAACTGGCCACAAATAGAGCTCCATGCGACGCTAGCCATGCTCGGCGCGGCGAAGAACAAGAAGAAAACCGGCCGCAACATCGCCGGGAGGCTATTGTTCCCGGACAATCTCTGGTAAAGAGTAACAAATAGCACCAAATAATGTGCAATGCCAAGAGAGAACATGCAAATTGCGCTCTCTTTCCATCCCATGTTGGCCGCGGCCTGCGAGCCAACCAAGTTCCCTATCACCGACAGTTGGCTCGCAGGGTTCGCCACGGTCGACAGGAATCTCTTCCCCTTAGTAAACCACTGTCCATAAATCTTGACATCGAGGGCGAAAATCGGAACGGAGAAAATCCACCAGAGTGCATGGTAGTAGATAGTTTTGGAAGAAATGAAGGGTGATGATTGGAGCAAAAGGAGCCATGAGATCCATGGAGCAAAGAGGTAGTTAACTCCGACATGGTCTAGGAACTCGTCCTTAACCATGTGGAAGTGGAAAAGACATCGGAGGACGTAGAGCAGAGAGAGCGTGAGGAGTGTGAGAAAGGCGAGTGACCAGAGAAGAGTGAAGGCTGTGAAGGGTATATAGGTAAATATGCGTCTAAGAGCGTGTGCGTCTTGGATTGGGTTGATGAGGGTCTTCCATAACAAGGCTTGGCTGCAAAGCGAGAGGCCAATCCTGAAGTACCCTGCATGGAATTCTTTCAGAATTTTGGATATGGAACATTTCATTTCTTCCATTGTATTATTATCACAAGATCTTGGAACACATATTCATAGCACTACATGTGATTCTTGTTTCTCACTACTCTCACCCATATATATACTTTCTATCATTGTATAGTAATGTATATATACTTTGTGCAACGAACTATTTTTATGGGTTGCTACAGACGGTTATATATTTATAGATCAACTACTATCTACTAAACTTAATTATTAGTATAAAATATAAATTATATATTAAAATAAATTAAACAATATATATATAGTGATTAATTTGATATTTAATTTTAACATATACATAATATTTTTATATTTATAGAGCAGATTTATCATATATAGTACAAAAATACAATACATACGTAAAAATTAACTATTAAATCAGTCATTATATTTAAATAAAATATATATATATAATTTAATTTATTTTTAATATATATTTTATATTAATAATTAATTTTAATATATATTTAATATAATTATATATAATAATATTTTTTTATTTTAATTTTTATTTTTAAAAAACTACAATAATTTTTAACTAATTTTTTTACTAATAATAAATTTATAATGTGTTTTTATATATCAGCACACATATTAATTAGTCTATTAATGACACCTCTATTAGGAGTGAAAGCGAAAGTTAATATGGCGGCTGATATATTTAGCTGTCCTTTTTGAATTACAAGTGGTGAACAAGAAATAATGTAGGCATTAAGTATTATGTTTATGATAATAATACGGAAATAATATCTAAAATTATCTTATATAACATAATATATTTATAATTTTATATATATAACATTTGTAATTATATATTTATCATATTTAAATTTTAATAATAATTAATAAATATTAAATAAAATAATTTTAAATTATTTAAACAATTTTTTATTATTTTTTAAACATTATTAATATGCTTATTTTACTTCTTTTTGTTTGTGATATTCGTATTTTGACAGTGTTAAAATATATATATATATTTTTTTTTATTTAAAAAAACAAATAAATAAGTTATAATTTAAATGATATAATTTTTTCGTACTCACTTAAAAATCGTAAATTCAAATTTTTCTATCTTTAAAAAAAATAGCTAGGTATTTCATCCAGGACCAAGTTTTGATGTTCTTCTCAAGCAATTTTTAGAAAGATGACCTGGAATGATGATGAAAGAAGGGAATAATAATAATCCCCGAGTAATAAATAAAGTGAAAACAACTAAACAATTTATTAGTCGGAATGAAATAGGAAACGACAGTTCTTTAATTTAGACTGACTCAGATACCAGCAGCCCTTTTTGATTTTGTGGCTCTTGGAGCCTTTATTCATGCACATAGCTACCACTTTGTTATGTTTAGGGTTTGTTAGTTGTTTACAGCTATATTTCTCGTTCTTTAACGGCCATTTTGATTTTAGCAATTATACCCATTAATTAATTAATTACTCTTTTATCTTTTAATATTTTAAAAGCTTAATTAATCTGATTATTCTATAATTTTATTAAATTTATAACTAAATTTTTATACTTTACAAATTTATAATTAAATTGTGATATTTTATAAAATTTTGAAATTAATTAATTCATTACTTTTACAAAAACATTAAAAGAAAATGAATATTCCTAAATATATTTTTGTAAGAACTTAATTAAAAATTATAAATAATAAGAAATTAATTACATCTATGTTAAAAACAGGAGAGTAATCTGAAGAAAGTGTTGTAACTTATTTTTGTGAGTGTCACAATAATACAATATACAAAGCTATATATAGATGCTAAGAGAATCAAAATAATAAAGATGTAATATCTTATAATGAATATACAGATATGCTAAATAATTATAAGTGATGCTAATTGATCTAACTTACTTTAATTATACTCTAACATTCTTCCTCAAACTCAAGTGGGGACTAAAGATACTATATTGGATTTGGATACTAGAGTCCGAAAACGAGTAGGATGATGAGCCTTCGTGAAAATATCAGCAATCTGATCCAAAGTTCCAACAGCTACGAGACGAACAACATCAATAAGGAGACGCTTCCGGACAAAATGACATTGAATCTCAATGTGTTTGGTGCGTTCTTGAAAAATATCATAATAAGCAATCTGAATAGCACTGCGGTTGTCACAATAAACATCAGTTGGGGACGACTGAGGGGAACCCAAGTCTTCAAGAAGCCAACGAATCGAGACAAACTCGGTAGTGGTATTAGCGAGAGCACGATATTCAGCTTCAGTGCTTGATCGATGGTGAACATTTGTTTTTTGGCTCACCAGAAAATGAGAGAGTCACCAAGAAACAAATAATAACCAGTAGTAGAACGACGATCAATGGGATCACCAGTCCAATCAGCATCTGAGTACACATGAAGGGTTAAGGATGAATGGACAAAAAAATGAAGACCATGAAACAGAATGCCTTTGATGTAGCAAAGAATGTAAAGAACTGCAGCATAGTGAGTAGTACGAGGAACTGACAAGAATTGGCTAAGAACATGAACTGGATAGGCGATATCTGGTCGTGTGACAGTCAAGTAGACGAGACCTTCAACTAACTGTTGATAAAGAGTAGGATTATCCAAAACAGTGTCATCCATAGTTGTAAACTGAACATTAGGCTTAAGAGGAGTAAACTAAGTGCGACTATCTGTAATTTTGACTCGAACAAGAAGATCAGAAGCATACTTAACTTGAGAGAGATAGATGCCATCATTTGAGGATATGACTTCAAGGGCAAAAATATAACTGAGAGAACTAAGACCTTTCATATAAAAAATGTGGTGAAGGGATGCTTTAAGATCAGAGATACCATCAACATCATCTCCAGTAATGATCATATCATCGATATACAAAAGTAGAAGAACAACCCCACATTCACTTTTACGAATAAAGAGAACATTCTCATGAGGATTGCAAGTGAAACCAAGATTGCATATAGTGGTGCTGAACTTTTCAAACCATTCATGAGGAGCTTGCTTAAGACCATAAAATTTCTTATGAAGGAGACATACTTTGCTAGGAAGACAAGGATATCCTAGGGTAGTTTCATATAGATCTTCTTTTTTAAATCCCCATTAAGAAGTGCACTCTTCACGAACAAATTTGACCGCAGCAATGGCAAAGAGAGCACGAACAAATGTGAGACAAGCAACAGGAGCAAAACTCTCTTCATAATCAATACCATACTCTTGCATACATCCTTGAGCAACCAATTGTGGCTTATAATGGTCAATAGAACCATCAAAATGAGTCTTGATCTTGTATACCCATCTACTGTCCACAATTTCTTTATTAGAAGGAGGATCAACCAAGTCCCATGTGTGTGCTTTTTCAAGTGTTTGAATTTCTTCTTGCATTACTTTCTGCCAATTTTGATTTATGAAGGCTTCACAGAAAGACTTAGGTTCATAGTGATGAAAAATAGTAGAAAAATAATGATAATCAAGAAGATAAGGAGGTGAATTTCTTACCCTAAAAGAACGGGTGGAGGGAGGAGGCATGACAGCAAGAGCAAGAGCATCGTCCGGGCTGGAATCACCGAGAGATGGAGAAGACGGAAGAGTAGAAGGCTCAAGAGGTGGACTTGAGATAGAACATGTACTATCATCACTAGAAAAAAGATCAACATTAAAGTTAGTGAAACATGGTGACTAAGTAGAAGGAATAGACTCAAAAGAGGAGAAACTAGAGAACATGTGTGATGCTCCTAGAATACAGCATGACGAGATATACGAATACATCTAGAGATAGGATTCCAACAACGATAAATCTTGTGTTCAATGCCATAACCAAGAAAATAACGCATGCGAGTCCGAGGTTCAAGTTTATTATGCTTATGAAGCTGAAGAAGGACAAAACAGACAAAACTAAAAATACGAAGAGAGCTATAATCTGGAGAGGTATGATAAAGACACTCAAATTGAGTAGTGTTACCAAAGACAGAAGAAGAAAGTCTATTGATAGTATGGACAACAGTGAGAATAGCTTCACCCCAAGTACGCGCAGAACACGAAGAAAAAAGAAGCATAACACGAATAGAATCAAGAATATGACGATGTTTGCGTTCAATTCTTCCATTTTGTTGAGAGATACCAGGACAAGAAAACTCAGACAAAGTACCCTATTCATCAAGAAAATTTAAAGGTTTTGAGTCATAATAGTCCGTAGCATTATCGTGTCGGAAGACTTTAATGACCTTGGAAAACTGAGTTTTAATCATAGTGGCAAAGTTAATATAAAGTTGAGGCAGCTCATGACGATTAGTCATCAAATAAACCTAAGTAAAATGTGAATAATCATTATAAATACTACAAAGTATTGAACCCCTCCCATAGAAGTAATGGGAGCAGAGCCCTAAACATCAGAGTGAATAAGATCAAAAGGAGAGCAAGTAAGAGATGGATTAGGATGAAAAGATAATGCTAGTTATTTTGTAGTTTGGTAAGAAATGCAATCAAGAGACTCAAAATTAACTTGACCTAAAACACTTTTAGAGATAAGAGGATGCAATGTTTCTAAGGAATTGTGGGCAAGACACCAATGCCATAAGTGAAATATAGATGGAGAAGAAACAGCATAGAGATTTAACCTAGAAGGAATATGAAGATTCTCAAGATCAAACAAACTTCCGACCTTACGACCAGTCTCGATGACCTGTCCCGTTCGACGATCCTGCTGAACACATGTCGAAGGAAGCCGCGGGTCCGCGACATGTGGATGGTTCTGAAGCATTGATCCTGGACGCAAATCAATGGTTTTGGAGCATTCTGGAATGAAGAAAAGATGATGGCGGCAGAGAGCTTACGGCGTTGCGTCAGAGCGTTTTCGGCAACGTGGTTTGAGTTTGACTCGTTGGACTCAGAACGACGAGACAAAGAGGATGGTATAGTCACTGACAGAGGAAAACGTTGGAAATGTGATCGAAAATAGCGACAAAGAGACTGTCGGAAAAAGAAAACATGAAAGGTTATGAACTATTTTTCATCAGAAAAAAAAACAACCTAAGCTTTGATACCATGTTAGAAATAGGAGAATAATCTGAAGAAAGTGTTGTATCTTATTTTTGTGAGTGCCACAATAATACAATATATAAGGTTATATATAAATACTAAGAGAAACAAAATAATAAAAACATAATATGTTATAATAAATATACAAATATATTAATAAATAATTATAATTGATGCTAATTGATCTAACCGACCTTAATTATATTCTACCAAACTGAAAACAAAATTATGATTGTACCATAAAAATATTTTGTTATTCATTTATTTTTTTGTATTATTGAATGAAACCATACTAAATAAAAGATAATATTTTAATCTTGTAAAAATTTTATATTGAAAACATTATTGTTTTTATCCATCATACTAGAGAGATAATAATTCAAAAACTATTTATTTAAATTAACATCCATAACTTTATATATAAAACATCTATAATTACACACTTGTTACATGTAATATTATTTAATTATTTTAATAATAATTAAAGAATAATACAAAATAAAGTAGGCAATAATTAAAAAAATATAAAATAAGATAACTCTAGACTATTTTATATTGATTTTTTTATTATCTTTTAAATATTTTTATTTTTATTTATTTCATTGATATATTTGAAAAAATAAATGAAAATCCTAGATAATTCAAAATAAAAAAGGTTTTAATTTTTTATACTTTTTATATTTTCAAAAATAATAAGAATAATTAAGAGAATGAATTAGAATTTAGACTCTTAATCATTATTTTATATTTAATTCATATAAAATAATTATAAAATATTGGTTTCCAAAAATTTTATTTATTTAAAATAATTATTGAATTCTACTATACATTTTTATATTCACAAAGAACAAACAGTAAGAGCTTTCTTTAATCTAAAAAGAGAATAAAAGAAATAAATTAACTTTGATATATAACAATATAATTATTTAATTTGCAGTTAAGTTCTTATTATTTACAATTATTTTTCCAATTTAGTCCCTACAAGTATATGCCTAGAAATATTCTATTTTGTTTAATTTTTTTTAGCAACAATAACTTAATTAATTTTTTTATAAAATATAAGTACTTAATTATAGAACCTAATACCTTTTATTGACCTCTCACAATACATTTTAGGATTAAAAAACAGTTTTTTATCTCCTTATTTGTTATCCCATCTATTATTGTACTGTCCTTCTCAACAAGAAAAGTGTTATAACAGAGAGTTGATTGGTTATTAATATACAATGCACGTAGATGAGCAGTACTATATATGCGTAGAAATTTAATCTATCCTTATGTGCAGTCATTTTCATTTCCATAATTTGTCATAGTAATTGAATGGACGTAAGAAAGAATGAGTTATAATTCAAATAACATAATCTTTTCACACTCAATTAAAAAGTTGTGAGTTCGAGTCTTCTATCTTTGATAAAAAAATAAAATATAAAAAAAAAACTGAATGGACGTAATAGATTATAATTAAAAGTTTGTCCAAAGATATTTTTGAAAGCTAAGTATATATATAAAGAGAATACAATGAGAAAGAAAGCATTATTTGATTATTTCGAACGCGATTTATAGTTAAGAGTTGGAAGTTTTTGGATATGCAAGATACTCTTTTTATTTTTAATTAGCTTTGGTTTTTTACTTTTTTAATGAAATTAATATGTATTTTAATTGATATATATGAGTTATTTTTAATAAATCCAAAAACATAAAAGCAAGGGGAAAAAATATAACTGTTTTAGCCAAGTATATATAAAATTAAAAGATTTTCAAATAATTCTAAGAATATTTATATTCCAATACTTTTAATCCTTAATTTTTATTATTGTAATATATATAAAATTAAGAATAACAACTAAAATTACTGAAATATTAATATTCTTGTAACTCTTAAAAATTTTCCTATAACACTTATCTGCTCCTTTCTATTATTAATAGTGGTTGGGAAGAGATGTGCCCATAAAAATTGTGGACCATATATATTATTGATAAATTATTAAGAATATCAAAATAAGGGTTATTAATGAGGTGCCCAATTTGTGCCCCAAATACGTAACTTGCACTTCCATTTCCATATACACATCTTTTTCTTCCGCAAAATTCGTAAAGCATCACGATTGCTCCAAGAGCCCAGAGGAGACATGCATTTCAATTATCAATATTAGTCAATTAATAATACATATTTCTAATTAATGTTTTAAGGAAATTATTCGACAACAACAAATAAAATATTTTTAAAAATGTTTTAATAAACTCTCCCTCTTTCATCATATATTATATATTTATCTTATTTAATTTTAAAATTTAAAATTTTGATAAATCTACCATTTTTAATATTAGGTTAATGTTAGTTATTTCTTCGATCATAACCTTGTTAGCAGAAACAATTTTATCTACTATTATCATTATATTATTCTACATTATAACGTCAAAAATATTGACATAGCGTATTCTACTACTAAGATGTATACTTTTTTTTTCTCAACTTATTTTAAAAAATGATCTCATATATAATTATATAAAAATTAATATTTAATACACAATTATACTAATCACCAATTATATTAATTATTAATCATTTTAATTATATTAATTTTAATCATTTTAATTGTCAATCAAACATAATTAGCCATAAATGTGATATTAACATTAATAGCTTTGTTAATATTCTCTATTATGCATGTATATATCCTATTAGTATCAAATTGATATTGATATCAATGATTAATTTCGTGCTACTAAAAGGTATACATAGTATTTTTTTGTGGTCCATGAGTTTAGATTTAAGAGGTAAAATATTTTGTTTAATTTTTTAATTTGTTATTCATTTTTGACTAACTACTTTATAAAATAAGAATGTATTATTCGTTTTTATCAAAATTGATTCTTTTAAAGTACAAGTTATATTTTTTATGGATTTTTTTTATATTGCCATTCTATTGATAATTTGATGATTGTTCTTATTCAAACTTATTATTTTTGTTTAACGTTACATCGCGATTGTTCTTTACCGCAATCGTTTACAATGCACCGCATCTATCAAATACCGCCTCGAATTGTATTTATCGATTTGAGTTCTAATTAAGAGTTTAACGAAGAGACAATGAACTCTATTTAACTTATTGCTTAGTATTTATACTAATAAAAAATAATAAATTGTCGCAATCGATTACAATGTACCATATCTATTAAATACTACTTCGAGTTATATTTATTGATTCAAGTTCTAATTACATGGATGTAAGAGTTTAATAAAAGGACATTGAACTCTATTTTACTAAACAATGCTTGAATTTACTCATATATTATTACCAACCTAATAGAAAGTGGGTAAAATTAGTTTTTTCAAGAGGAGCTCGATTTTTTATTGAGCAATTATCCCCCCTCCAATGCTTTTTATATCTACCAGAAAATCTTTAAAGTAGAGCATATAATGACATTGAGTTTCCATAATTTAGATTCAGTTTTCAAAGAATTGTGTTAGACTTAAAGATGCAATTTCAAATATTGGTACTGTATTTAAATTGTCTACTTTCTAAATTTTTTGTAATAAAAAATAATTTTATAATATGTGATTTTTTATTACTAGCTTATTTAACAAGAAGATGCTCTAAATTTATACAAATTCTAAATATTCAAGTTGATGACATTATGCCAATTATTATTGTTACGAGAATAACTCTAATTTATATGTGTCTAAGATTTAAAATAACTTAAATATTATTTTAAAAATTTAGTTCTAATATTAGTATTTAATTATATTAGTTTTATAAAAATTTGAATTATTACCTCAATTTATGTATTACGATAATTTTTTTTGTTATGTTATTTTTAAATTTATTTTTATTTTTATTAATTCTTAGTATAACTAAGAAAAAAATAAAATAATTAAGTTAAAAAATATGCTAATAATAAATAATATTTTTAGATTAATACTCAATAAAAACTAAATCATGTATAATACTATTAGTTGTACTAAAAAATTTTATTGACGTTGTATAAAATAGTTAATAGTTAGGTTAAAATTTATCAACAAATGTAAGGTTAAAAATTATAGTTGTCCAATGCGATATATTTATTTGAGTTAAAAGTTCACCAATGTATAACTAATAGGATCGGGTTAAAATTTAATTATGGAATGAAAGACCCGGAAAATATTAATAAATTAATTGTTTAATTAAAATCGAGTTAAGAGATTTAAACTGCCTGGTTTAGATTAAAAATTTAAATTTCATAATTTAAAAATTTACAAATAAAATTTGAGTTTAAAATTATTTAGAACGCGAAAATATAATTAATTATATAAAAAAAATATGTACGGGCGTCATAGTTAATTGTATATGCTTAAGTTTATTTGATACTACATATGAGAAAATAAAAATATAAAAATGATCATAAAAATATTTAGAATACAAACTAAAACACATATTTTTAAAATTTTGGTCTCAAGTAGGACCAATAGACGAAAAAAATGTCCTTTCTTTAGTAGCCCAAAAGTACTTTACTCTGTCATTTCATTCAATTTTCACAAATTGAGAGAGGGCTCGAGACTTAGAGAAGAGGAGCGAGAAAACCCTAAATACTATTCATTATCACCTTTTAATCTATTTTTCTCATGAATTGGAGCTTTAATTGACGACTCGTTTGCGGTCACGCATTCCTCTGATCTCCATCTATGTTTTTATACTATTTTTACAGTGAGTAATCACGAAAATTTTATTCCATTTCTCTATTTTTTGCTTTGTATTTTGAGGGTATGTGGGTATTGAAATTGGTGATTTTGATACTTTAAAAAAAGTTAAAACTCAATTTCCAGCAAAATTTTGACCCATGATCATGTAGAGAGATAACTCTTCCCCTTCATTTTCTCTAATTTGTGTGAAAACCTAATATGAGTCATGTGAAATTTGGATATTATTAGATTGAATAGAGTTGTTTGAGTGCTTGTCTTGATTGGTGTTGATTAAAACTTGGATTAAGTGAAGATTGGATTAGTTGGAGAGAAAGGTTCAAGAGGTTGGAACTACCGTTAACTAAGGTACGGATTTTAGTTTCGGATAATCAGTATATAATGTTATGTGAAAACTTAGACTAGTTAATCTTAAGACATTGTTGGATTGATATTGTTGATGTTAATGGTTTAGCATGAATGTGTAAAATTGGATGATTATTTGAATGTTGAATGATTATTCGATGTGTTGTGGTATGATTGTGATAATTTGAGTTTTTATGAGGAGTATATATAATGAAATTTGGGGTGGATATTGATGTTTGTTTGAAAAAATTTCGTGAGTAATAAGATTAAGAATGAGTGAGATTGAGATTTTGAAAGTGTCAAATTGTGTGATTTTAAGTGGATGAAAGTTGTATGATGGTTAACGTGAGAATTGGGTATTGGTCGCAAAAGAAAAAGGGTTTTGAGAAGAGTTGTTTTGGGTGTTGCAGAAAATTTATGTAAATTGGTAATTTTGGTCCACTTTAGAGGATCATAATTTTGTGTTTGAAACTTGGAAATGAATAAAATTTATTTTGAATTAAAACTGAAAATGTCTACTTTAAGACCGTCAAAAAATGGAAGAAAAATGATTTTTATAAAAAAAAGTGATAGCTGTTTAAAAATTGATGGTTAAACCGAATTATGCAGATTTTGTAGAGTTAGTGGCCAAACCAGGTTCCCTGCATACGCACCTATTTTGGGTACGCATCGTTGCACTTTTGTGCGCACATACGATGCCTGCGTACGCACCGTTCACGCACCCTCAAGGGACCGATACAGGTTCTGTGTGTACGCATGAAGCCCGCATACACACGATTGTGCTGATTTTTCAAAAATGCCATTTTTGAACTATTAAGCATTTTCGAAAAACTTGTAATCTTCTGTAACTTTAGTATGAACTCTAAAAACTATATTTTTGACTTTGACTTTATTGGGAATAGAACTATTGGATTTAAATTGGTATATGATGAGCGGATAAATTATATATTTTTTGGCATTATTTTCATATAGTTTTTAGTATGTTTTATTTACTTTTTAGTATATTTTTATTAGTTTTTAAGCAAAATTCACATTTCTGGATTTTACTATGAGTTTGTGTGTTTTTCTGTGATTTCAGGTATTTTCTGGCTGAAATTGAGGGACTTGAGAAAAAATCTAATTCAGAGGCTGACAAAGGACTGCAGATGCTGTTGGATTCTAACCTCCCTACACTCGAAATATAATTTTTGGAGTTACAGAAGTCCAAATGGCGTACTCTCAACTGCGTTGGAAAGTAGACATCCAGGACTTTCCAGAAATATATAATAGTCCATACTTTGCCTGAGTTTAGATGACGCAAACTAGTGTTTAAAGCCAGCTTTCTGCCCTATTCTGGCGTTAAACGCCAGAAACAAACTACAAGGCAGAGTTAAACGCCAGAAATAAGTTACAAACTGGCGTTTAACTCCAAGGAAGACCTCTACACGTGAAAGTTTCAATGCTCAGCCCAAGCACACACCAAGTGGGCCTAGAAGTGGATTTCTACATCATTTACTCATTTTTATAACCCTAGTAACTAGTTTAGTATAAATAGAACTTTTTACTATTGTACTAGGGGTCTTTGGACCATATCTTTGGATTATCTTTTGATCCTTTGATCACGTTTTGGGGGCTGGCCTCACGGCCATGCCTGGACCTTCATCACTTATGTATTTTCAATGGTGGAGTTTCTACACACCATAGATTAAGGGTGTAGAGCTCTATTGTTCTTCGAGTATTAATGCAATTATGGTGCACGAAATTGCAATCCCACTTGCAATTTCGCACAACTAACCAACAAGTGCACTGGGTCGTCTAAGTAATACCTTACGTGAGTAAGAGTCGATCCCACGGAGATTGTCGGCTTGAAGCAAGCTATGGTTACCTTGTAACTCTTAGTCAGGAGATTATCAATGAAAAGGGTTTTGTTTGCAATAAAATAAAAGAGCATCAAATAAAAGGTACTTGTGATTCAATAATGGAGAACAGGTTGGAGTTTTGGAGATGCTCTGTCATCTGAATCTCTGCTTTTCTACTGTCTTCTTCTTCACGCACGCAAGGCTCCTTTCATGGCAAGCTATGTGTAGGGTGTCACCATTGTCAATGGCTACTTCCTATTCTCTAAGTGAAAATGGTCCATGTGCGCTGTCACCGCATGGCTAATCATCTGTCGGTTCTCGATCATGTTGGAATAGAATCCAGTGATCCTTTTGCGTTTGTCACTACACCCAACACTCGCGAGGGCTCGTCACGGTCATCCCTTTCCAGATCCTACTCAGAATACCACAGACAAGGTTTAGACTTTCCGGATCCCAGGAATGACCGCCAATAATCCTAGCTTATACCACGAAGACTCCGATCTTTCGGAATGGAGGCTAAGAGATACACATTCAATCTAAGATAGAACGGAGGTGGTTGTCAGGCACGCGTTCATAAGTTGAGAATGGTGATAAGTGTCATGGATCATCACATTCATCAGGTTCAAGTGCGAATGAATATCTTAGAACGTAAGCTAGCGTTATTGAATAGAAAACAGTGGTAATTGCATTAATCCATCGAGACACAGCAGAGCTCCTCACCCCCAATAATGGAGTTTAGAGACTCTTGCCGTAGAGATACAATGTAAAACGTGAAAATGTCATGAGATACAAAATAAATCTCTAAAAGTACTATTTATAATGAAACTAGCTACTAGGATTTACAAAAATAGGTAAATGATGCAGAAATCCACTTCCAGGCCCACTTACTGTGTGCTTGGGTTGAGCATTGAGCTTTACACGTGTAGAGGTCTTCCTTGGAGTTAAACACCAGCTTTGGTGCCAGTTTGAGCGTTTAACTCCAACTTTTATGCCAGTTTTGGCGTTTTGATGCCAGAAAAGGGCAGAGAGGTGGCATTTTGACGCCATTTTATGTCGTCAAAACTCGAGCAAAGTATAGACTATTATATATTGCTGGAAAGCTCTGAATGTCTACTTTCAAAAAGAATTAAGAGCGCGCCATTTGGAGTTCTGTAGCTCCAGAAAATCCACTTTGAGTGCAGGGAGGTCAGAATCCAACAGCATCATCAGTCCTTTTTCAGCCTCTGAATTAGATTTGTGCTCAGGTTCCTCAATTTCAGCCAGAAAATACCTGAAATCACAGAAAAACACACAAACTCATAGTAAAGTCCAGAAATATGTATTTTGCATAAAAACTAATAAAAACATCCCAAAAAGTAGCTAGATCCTACTAAAAACTACCTAAAAACAATGCCAAAAAGCGTATAAATTATCCGCTCATCACAACACCAAACTTAAATTGTTGCTTGTCCCCAAGCAACTAAAAACAAAATAGGATAAAAAGAAGAGAATATACAATGAATCCCACAATATCAATGAAACTTAGTTCCAATTAGATGAGCGGGGCTTGTAGCTTTTTGCTTCTGAACAGTTTTGGCATCTCACTTTTTCCTTTGAAGTTCAGAATGATTGGCATCTATAGGAACTCAGAATTTTAGATAGTGTTATTGATTTTCCTAGTTAAGTATGTTGATTCTTGAACACAGCTACTTTATGAGTCTTGGCCGTGGCCCTAAGCACTTTGTTTTCCAATATTACCACCGGATACATAAATGCCACAGACACATAACTGAGTGAACCTTTTCAGATTGTGACTCAGCTTTGCTAAAGTCCCCAGTTAGAGGTGTCCAGAGTTCTTAAACACACTCTTTTGCTTTGGATCACAACTTTAACCACTCAGTCTCAAAATTTTCACTTGGACCTTCATACCACAAGCACATGGTTAGGGACAGCTTGATTTAGCCACTTAGGCCTGAATTTTATTTCCTTGGGCCCTCATATCCATTAATGCTCAAAGCCTTGGATCCTTTTTATCCTTGCCTTTTGGTTTAAAAGGGCTATTGGTTTTTTCTGCTTGCTTTTTAAAAGAACCAATTTCATGATTTTTCAGATTATCAATAACATTTCTCATTGTTCATCATTCTTTCAAGAGCCAACAACTTTAAAATTCATAAACAACAAGATCAAAATTATGCACTATTCAAGCATTCATTCAGAGAACAAAAAGTATTGCCACCACATCAAAATTATTAAACTAGTTTCAAGATAAAATTTAAAATCCAAGTACTTCTTGTTCTTTTGTATTTAAGAACATTTTTCATTTAAGAGAAGTGAAGGATTCATATAGCTTTAAGGCATAGACACTAGACACTAATGATCATGTAGTGAAGACACAAACATAGATAGAACATACAGCATAAAACAGAAAAATAAATAGACAAGAAGATTAAGGAATGAGTCCACCTTAGTGAGGGGGGTGTCTTCCTCTTGAAAATCCTATGGAGTGCTTGAGCTCCTCAATATCTCTTCCTTGCCTTTGTTGCTCCATCCTTAGTTGCTCCCAACGGCTGTGTGGAGGAAAATGTATCCCTTGAGGCATCTCAAGGAGTTCTTGATGAGGAACTTCCTCATGCTATTGTTGAGTGCCATGAATGGGCTCTCTAGTTTGGCAGTCAAATGCTCTATTACTGAGCTATAGACCCTTGAGATGAATCTCTCCATCTCTCGTGACTCAGAGGTGGAAGCTTTTGCCTTCCCTTTCCTCTTTCTAGAGGTTTCTCTGGCCTTAGGTGCCATAAATAGTTATGGAAAAACAAAAAGCAATGCTTTTACCACACCAAACTTAAAATATTTGCTCGTCCCCGAGCAAAAGAAGAAAGAAAGATGTAGAAGAAGAAGAAAATGGAGGAGATGGAGGGTGTATAGGGTTCGGCCAAGAGGTATGGAGGTGATTGGTGAATGGTATTTAGGGAAGAGTGTTATAGAAATGTGTGAAGAGGAGAGAGAGTGAGTTGAGGTTGGTGGGGATCCTGTGGGGTCTACAGATCCTGAAGGGCCAAGGAATTCTTCATCCTTGCTCCAATTGGGCGTTCACAACGCCTTAGAGTGTAATTCTGGCATTTAAACGCCAGTCTGCTGCCCTGTTCTGGCGTTTAAACGCCAGCTTTTATTCCTATTCTGGCATTTAAACGCCACACTGCTGCGTGTTTTTGGCGTTTAACGACAGATTGTTGCCTTGTTCTGGCATTTAACCGCCAGTCTGGTGCCCTATTCTGGCGTTTAAATGCCTAGAAAGGTTCCAGATTGGGCGTTTAAACGCCCATTTTACTACCGTTACTGGTGTTTAAACGCCAGTAAGTCCTTCCTCCAGGGTGTGCTATTTTCAATGATGTTTTTTTATTTTTTTCTTTATTTTTGTAATTGTCTTTGTGACTTCACATGATCATCAATCTAAAAGAAAACAAAATAATATAGATAAAATAAAATAAAATTGGGTTGCCTCCCAATAAGCGCTTCTTTATTGTCTTTAGCTGGACCTCACTGAATGTTATTCTAGTCTCAGTTTTGAGCACTCTTGCTCAATATTGCTTTCAAGATAGTGTTTGACTCTTTGTCCATTAACAATGAATCTTTTATCAGAGTCAGTATCTTGAAGCTCCACATATCCATATGGTGACACACTTGTAATCACATATGGTCCCTTCCACCGGGATTTTAATTTCCCAGGGAATAATTTGAGTCTAGAGTTGAATAGCAGGACCTTTTGTCCTGGTTCAAAGACTCTGGATGACAATTTCTTGTCATGCCATCTTTTTGCTTTCTCCTTGTAAATTTTTGCATTTTCGAAAGCATTGAGCCTGAACTCCTCTAGCTCATTCAACTGGAGCAATCTTTTCTCTCCAGCTAATGTAGCATCAAGGTTTAGGAATCTAGTTGCATAGTAGCTTTGTGTTCCAGTTCCACGGGCAGATGACAGGCTTTGCCAAACACAAGTTGGTATGGAGAAGTTCCTATAGGAGTCTTGAATGCTGTTCTGTATGCCCACAGAGCATCATCCAAGCTTTTTGCCCAATTCTTTCTACGGTCCATTACAGTCCGTTCTAGGATTTTTTTTAGTTCTCTATTCGAGACCTCAGCTTGCCCATTTGTCTGTGGATGATATGGAGTTGCTACCTTGTGGCTAATTCCATACCGGACCATAGCAGAGTAAAGCTGTTTATTGTAGAAATAAGTGCCTCCATCACTGATTATTGCTCTTGGGACACTAAATCTATTGAAGATGTATTTCCGGAGGAACTTTATCACTGTTTTAGTATCACTAGTGGGTGTTGCAATTGCCTCTACCCATTTAGATACATAGTCTACTGCCACCAGAATATAAGTGTTTGAGTATGAAGGTGGGAAAGGCCCCCATAAAGTCAATACCCCATACATCAAATAATTCAATCTCTAAGATCCCTTGCTGAGGTATGGCATAACTATGAGGTAGATTACCAGGTCTCTGGCAACTGTCACAGTTTTGTACAAACTCTCGGGAGTCTTTATAGAGAGTAGGCTAGTAGAAGCCACATTGGAGGACCTTTGTGGCTGTTCGCTCACTTTCGAAATGTCCTCCGTATTGTGATCCATGGCAATGCCAAAGGATTCTCTGTGCTTCTTCTCTAGGTATGCACCTACAGATTAATCTGTCTGCGCATCTCTTAAAGAGATATGGTTCATCCCACAAGTAGTACTTTGCATCAGAAATTAACTTTTTTGTTTACTGCTTGCTGTACTCTTTGGGTATGAACCTTGCAGCCTTATAGTTTGCAATGTCTGCAAACCATGGTACTTCCTGAATGGCAAAGAGTTTCTCATCCAGAAAAGTTTCAGAAATCTCAGTGATGGGGAGGGACGCTCCTTCTACTGGTTCTATCCGGGACAGGTGATCTGCCACTTGGTTTTCTATCCCTTTTCTGTCTCTTATTTCTATATCAAACTCTTGCAAAAATAGCACCCACCTTATGAGCCTGGGTTTTGAATCCTGCTTTGTGAGTAGATATTTAAGAGCAACATGGTCAGTGTACACAATCACCTTTGATCCTACCAAATAGGATCTGAACTTGTCAATGGCATAAACCACTGCAAGCAATTCCTTTTCTGTGGTTGTGTAATTCTTCTATGCATCATTTAGGACACGGCTGTCATAATAAATGACATGCAGAAGTTTGTCATGCCTCTGTCCCAATACTGCACCAATGGCATGATCACTGGCATCACACATCAGTTTGAATAGTAATATCCAGTTTGGTGCAGAAATGACTGGTGTTGTAACCAGCTTGGCTTTCAGGGTCTCAAACGCCTGCAGACACTCTGTGTCAAATATAAATGGCGTGTCAACAGCTAGCAGATTACTTAGAGGTTTTGCGATTTTTGAAAAATCCTTTATAAACCTCCTATAAAATCCTACATGCCCCAGAAAGCTTCTGATTGCCTTAACATTGGCAGGTGGTGGTAATTTTTCAATTACCTCTACCTTAGCTTGATCTACCTCTATTCCTCTATTCGAGATCTTGTGCCCAAGGACGATCCCTTCAGTCACCATAAAGTGACATTTTTCCCAGTTCAAAACCAGGTTAGTCTCTTGGCAACTCTTTAGAACAAGAGTCAGGTGATCAAGACAGGAGCTGAATGAGTCTCCATATACTGAGAAGTCATCCACGAAGACTTCTAGAAATTTCTCCACCATATCAGAGAAAATAGAGAGCATGTATCTCTGAAAGGTTGCAGGTGCATTACACAGCCCAAATGGCATCTTTCTGTAGGCAAATACTCCAGATGGGCATGTGAATGCTATTTTCTCTTGATCCTGGGGATCTACTGTAATTTGGTTGTAGCCTGAATAGCCATCCAAAAAGCAATAATAATCATGACCTGCTAGTCTTTCTAGCATTTGGTCTATAAATGGTAAAGGAAAATGATTCTTTCTGGTGGCTGTATTGAGTCTTCTGTAGTCAATACACATGCGCCACCCTGTAACTGTTCTTGTGGGAACCAGTTCATTTTTCTCATTATGAACCACTGTCATGCCTCCCTTATTGGGGACAACTTGGACAGGGCTCACACAGGGGCTATCAGAAATTGGATAAATAATCCCAGCCTCTAGTAATTTAGTGACCTCTTTCTGCACCACTTCCTTCATGGCTGGATTCAGCCGCCTTTGTGGTTGAACCACTGGCTTAGTATTATCCTCCAAGAGAATCTTGTGCATGCATCTGGCTGGGCTAATGTCCTTAAGATCACTTATGGACCACCTAAGAGCTGTCTTGTGTGTCTTTAGTACTTGAATCAACGCTTCCTCTTCCTGTGGCTTTAAGGTAGAGCTTATGATCACAGGAAAAGTGTTGTCTTCTCCCAGAAATGCATATTTCAGGGATGGTGGCAGTGGTTTGAGCTCTAGTTTGGGGGACTTTTCCTCTAATTGAGGAGTTTTCAGAGGTTCTTCTAATTCCTCTGGCCCCTCCAGGTCAGGCTGAACATCTTTAAATATGTCCTCTAGCTCTGATTCGAGACTCTCATTCATATTGACTTCTTCTACCAGAGAGTCAATAAGATCCACTCTTGCAGTCTTTTGGTGTGTCTGGATACTGCATAGCTTTGACAGCATTCAACTTAAACTCATCCTCATTGACTCTCAGGGTCACTTCTCCTTTTTGGACATTAATGAGGGTGCGTCCAGTTGCTAGGAATGGTCTTCCTAGAATGAGAGTTGCACTCTTGTGCTCCTCCATTTCCAGTACTACAAAGTCAGTGGGAAAGGCAAATGGCCCAACCTTGACAATCATGTCCTCGATTATGCTTGATGGGTATTTAATGGAGCCATCAGCAAGTTGAAGACAGATCTGGGTTGGTTTGATCTCTTTAGTCAAACCAAGCTTTCTGATAGTGGATGCAGGGATTAGGTTGATACTTGCTCCAAGATCACATAGAGCTGTCTTGGTGCAAATTCCTTCTAATGTGCATGGTATCATAAAGCTTCCGGGATCCTTAAGCTTCTCTGGTAAGCTTTTTAGAATGACTGCACTGCATTTCTCAGTGAGAAAAACCTTTTCAATTTCCCTCCAATCCTTTTTATGGCTTAAGATTTCTTTCATGAACTTAGCAAAAGAGGGTATTTGCTCAAGTGCTTCTGCAAACGGAATCTTTATTTCAAGAGTCCTGAGATAGTCTGCAAAGCGAGCAAATTGCTTATCCTGTTTCGCTTGGCGGAGTTTCTGAGGATAAGGTATCTTGGCTTTATATTCTTCAACCTTGGTTGCTGCAGGATTATTTCCTACAGAAGCAGGCTGAGACACCTTCTTAAGGGAGTTATTATCAACACTTGTGGGTGTTTGATCCCTTACTGGCGTTTGAACACTAGGATTGGGCATTGGATTGGTGTTTAACGCCAGATTCCTACCCTGTTCTGGCGTTTGAACGCCAGAGTTGAACATGAAATTGGCGTTTGACGCCAATTTGTCACCCTTTTCTGGCGTTTGGACGCCAGAATCATTCCTCTCTGGGCTCTTACTGTCCTCAAAGGGATTTTGGGTAATATTCTGTTCATCCTCTGTCAGCTGTTCTTTCCTTGGCTCTCTGTTGCTTTGAGTTGATGTATTTAATATTTTTCCACTCCTTAATTGAATAGCTTGACATTTTTTTGTTATTTGTTTAGATAACTGTTGTCTTGTCTGGTCAAGTTGTGCTTCCATATTCTTATTAGCATCCTGAGTATCTTGTAACATTTCTTTAAATTCTGCAAACTATTTTGTCAGAGCAAGTAATTGCTGGTTGAGTTCAGCAGCTTTTTCTGGAGGACTAAGGTCAGTAGATACTGCTTTAGCCTCTTCCTTCATGGAGGACTCACTGCTCAAGTACAGATGCTGATTTCTAGCAACAGTATCTATAAGCTCTTGAGCCTCTTCAATTGTCTTTCTCATGTGTATAGATCCACCAGCTGAGTGGTCTAGAGATATCTGAGCTTTTTCTATAAGCCCATAGTAGAAGATGTCTAACTGCACCCATTCTGAAAACATTTCAGAGGGGCATTTTCTCAGCATCTCTCTGTACCTCTCCCAGGCGTTATAAAGGGATTCATTATCCTCTTGTTTAAAGCCTTGAATGTCTAGCCTTAGCTGTGTCATCCTCTTGGGAGGAAAATATTGATTCAGAAATTTTTCTGACAACTGTTTCCATGTCCTTATGCTGGCCTTAGGTTGATTATTTAACCACCTCTTAGCTTGGTCTTTTATAACAAATAGAAACAGTAATAGTCTATAGACATCCTAGCCTACTTCCTTATCATGTACTTTGTCAGCAATTTGTAAGAACTGTGCCAGAAACTCAATAGGTTCTTCCTGTGAAAGACCAAAATACTGGAAGTTTTGCTGTACCATGATAATGAACTGAGGATTCAACTCAAAACTACTGACTCCGATGGAGGGTATACAGATACTACTCTCATATGAAGCAGTAGTGGGGTTAGCATATGACCCCAGAGTCCTTCTGGACTGTTCATTTCCACTTAGTTCCATGATGGAGAAAGGGAGATGATGTGAATTTATTTTATTTATTTTATATATATATATATATATATATATATATATATATATATATATTCGAAATAATAATAATAAATAAAAATTGGAAAGTAAAAAAAAGATATGATTGAAAAATAATTTAAAAGATTTGATTTTGAAAATTGATGACTAATTTAATGCAAAACTTTTAAAAATTTGAGGAAAACACCAAGGAACACCAAACTTAAAAATTTTAAGATCAAAACACAAGAAAGATTCAAGAACATAAAAAGAACACCAAACTTAAAATTTTTAGAAAACCAAAAATAAATTTTCAAAAATTTAAATAGAAACTAACAAGAAAACACCAAACTTAAAACATGCAACTAGACTCAAATAGAAAAATCTAAAAGAAAAATAATAATTTTTTTTAAAATTTTTTGAAAAGAAAATAAGAGACTCTGACCCAAAAGACAAAATTTTCCTAATCTAAGCAACAAGATGGACCATCAGTTGTCCAAACTCGAACAATCCCCGGCAACAGCGCAAAAAACTTGGTCCAGGAAATTGCAATCACGCTTGCAATTCCGCACAACTAACCAGCAAGTGCACTGGGTCGTTCAAGTAATACCTTACGTGAGTAAGGGTCGATCGCACGGAGATTGTCGGTTTGAAGCAAGCAATGTTTACCTTGTAACTCTTAGTGAGGAGATTATCAATGAAAAGGGTTTTGTTTGCAATAAAATAAAAGGGCATCAAATAAAAGGTACTTGTGATTCAATAATGGAGAACAGGTTGGAGTTTTAGAGATGCTCTGTCATCTGAATCTCTATTTTCCTACTGTTTTCTTCTTCACGCACGCAAGGCTCCTTCCATGGCAAGCTGTGTGTAGGGTGTCACCATTGTCAATGGCTACTTCCCATCCTCTCAGTGAAAATGGTCCATGTGCGCTGTCACCGCACGGCTAATCATCTATTGGTTCTGGATCATGTTGGAATAGAATCCAGTGATCCTTTTGCGTCTGTCACTACGCCCAACACTCGCGAGTTTGAAGCTCGTCACTGTCATCCCTTTCCAGATCCTACTCGGAATACCACATACAATGTTTAGACTTTCCGGATTCTAGGAATGGCCGCCAATAATTCTAGCTTATACCACGAAGACTCCGATCTTTCGGAATGGAGGCTAAGAGATACACATTCAATCTAAGATAGAACGGAGGTGGTTGTCAGGCACGCATTCATAAGTTGAGAATGATGATGAGTATCACGGATCATCACATTCATCATGTTTAAGTGCGAATGAATATCTTAGAACGGAAGCAAGCGTGATTGAATAGAAAACAGTGGTAATTGCATTAATCCATCGAGACACAGCAGAGCTCCTCACCCCCAACAATGGAGTTTAGAGACTCATGCCGTTGAGATACAATGTAAAATGTGAAAATGTCATGAGATACAAAATAAATCTCTAAAAGTACTATTTATAATGAAACTAGCTACTAGGGTTTACAAAAATAGGTAAATGATGCAGAAATTCACTTCCGGGCCCACTTGGTGTGTGCTTGGGCTGAGCATTGAGCTTTACACATGTAGAGGTCTTCCTTGGAGTAAAACACCAGCTTTGGTGCCAGTTTGGGCGTTTAACTCCAACTTTTATGCCAGTTCTAGCATTTTGACGCCATAAAAGGGCAGAGAGCTGGCGTTTTGACGCCATTTTACGTTATCAAAACTCGAGCAAAGTATGGACTATTATATATTTCTGGAAAGATCTGGATGTCTACTTTCTAACGAAATTGAGAGCACGTCATTTGGAGTTTTGTAGCTCCAGAAAATCTAGTTTGAGTGCAGGAAGGTCAGAATCCAACAGCATCATCAGTCCTTTTTCAGCCTCTGAATCAGATTTGTGCTCAGGTCCCTCAGTTTCAGCCAGAAAATACCTAAAATCACAGAAAAATATACAAACTCATAGTAAAGTTCAGAAATATGTATTTTGCATAAAAACTAATAAAAACATCCCAAAAAGTAGATAGATCCTACTAAAAATTACCTAAAAATAATGCCAAAAAGCGTATAAATTATCCGCTCATAAAATTACTACTGTTTTCTATTCAATTCATGATTATTCTTATTCTAAGATATTCATTCGCACTTCAACCTGATGAACGTGATGATCCATGACACTCATCATCATTCTCACTTATGAACATGTGCCTGACAAACACTTCTGTTCTACATGTGAAAGCTAGAGTGTGTATCTCTTGGATTTCTGGTCCACGACGCATGGTTGCCTCTCCTGACAATAGAGCCCTCCATTCCGTGAGATCAGAGTCTTCGTGGTATAAGATAGAATCCATTGGCAGCATTCTTGAGATCCGGAAAGTCTAAACCTTGTCTGTGGTATTCTAAATAGGATCTGGGATGGGATGACTGTGACGAGCTTCAAACTCGCGACTGTAGGGCGTGGTAACAGACGCAAAAGGATAGTAAATCCTATTCCTATACGATCGAGAACCAACAGTTGATTAGCCATGTGAGAAACCGTAGAGTACCTTTTTCACTGAGAGGATTGACAACGGTGATGCCCTACATACAGCTTGCCATGGAAAGGAGTATGAAGGATTGGATGAAGGCAGTAGGAAAGCAGAGATTCAAGAGGGATAAAGCATCTCCATACACTTATCTGAAATTCCCACCAATGATTTACATAAGTATCTCTATCTTTATTTTATGTTTAATTATATTCTAATTATCAAAACTCCATAACCACTTGAATTCGCCTGACTGAGATTTACAAGATGACCGTAGCTTGCTTCAAGCCAACAATCTCAGTGGGATCGACCCTTACTCACGTAAGGTTTATTACTTGGACGACCCAGTGCACTTGCTGGTTAGTTGTGTGAAGTTGTGAAAAAGAGTTGAGATTACAATTGAGCGTACAAGTTGTTGGCGCCATTGTGTATCACAATTTCATGCACCAAGTTTTTGGCGCAGTTGCCGGGGATTGTTCGAGTTTGGACAACTGACGGTTCATCTTGTTGCTCAGATTAGTTAATTTTCTTTTCAAAAAATTTTCAAAAATCTTTCAATATTTTTTATTTATTTTCGTTTTTCCAAAAAGTAATTTTTGAAAAAAAATAATAAAATCATAAAAACCAAAAATTTTGTGTTTCATGTTTTGAGTCTTTTCTTATTTTTCATATGCATTTTTAGTTTGTTAGTGTCAGAGCATTAAAAATTTCTAAGTTTGGTGTCTTGCATGTTTTTCTTTTCTTGAATTTTTTTCAAAAATAAGTTCTTGATGTTCATCATGATCTTCAAAGTGTTTTTGGTGTTCATCTTGACATTCATAGTGTTCTTGCATGCATCAGGTGTTTTGATTCATAATTTTTATGTTTTGAGTCATTTAGTTGTTTTTCCATCTCCTCATTAAAAATTCAAAAAAATCAAAAAATATCTTTCCCTTATTTCTCTCATAAATTTCGAAATCTTTGGGTTGACTTAGTCAAAATTTTTTTAAAATAAGTTGTTTCTTGTTAGTCAAGTCAAGATTTCATTTTTAAAAATCTTATCTTTTCAAATCTTTTTCAAAAATCAAATCTTTTTCATTTTTTTCTTAATATTTTCGAAAATTTTAAAAATTGTTTTTCAAAATATTTTTCTTAATTTCATTTCAAATTTTCAAAAATTTACTAACAATTAATGTGATCGATTCAAAAATTTGAAGTTTGTTACTTTCTTGTTAAGAAAGGTTCAATCTTTAAATTCTAGAATCATATCTTTTAGTTTATTGTTAGTCAAGTAATCAATTTAATTTTAAAAATAAAATCTTTTTAATTTCCTTATCAAATCTTTTTCAAAAATTGCTTTTCAATCATATCTTTTTATTCATATCTTTTAAAAATCATATCTTTTCAATCATATCTTTTTCAAAAATCTTTCTAACTTCTTATCTTTTCAAAATTGATTTTCAAATCTTTTTCAACTAACTAATCAACTTTTGTTTGTTTTACTATTTCTTATCTTTTTCAAAACCACCTAACTACTTCTCTATCTCTAATTTTCGAAAAATCACTAACCATTTTTTAAAAACAATTTTCGAAAACTCCTCTCTCTCATCTCCCTCTATTTATTTATTCATTTACTAACACTTCTCTTCATAAAAAAAATTCGAACCCTCTATTCTATTATGTGTTTGAATTTTTCTCCTCCTTCTTCTACTCACATAAAGGAATCTCTATAATGTGACATAGAGAATTTCTCTTCTTTTATGTTCTCTTTTTTTTCATATGAACAGGAGCAAGGACAAGGATATTCTTGTTAAGGTAGATCCTGAACCTGAAAGGACTCTGAAGAGGAAGCTAAGAGAAGCTAAAACACAACACTTTGAAGAGGACTTTACTGAAATTTTTGAAAAAGAAGCAGAGATGGCCGAACCCAATAACAATGGTGGGGGTGCAAGAAAGATGCTTGGTGACTTTACTGCACCAAATTCCAACTTACATGGAAGAAGCATCTCAATCCTTGCCATTAGAGCAAACAATTTTGAGCTAAAGCCTCAATTAGTTTCTCTGATGCAACAGAATTGCAAGTTTTATGGACTTCCATCAGAAGATCCTTTTCAGTTCTTAACTGAATTCTTACAGATCTGTGATACTGTTAAGACCAATGGGGTTAATCCCGAGGTCTACAGGCTTACGCTTTTTCCTTTTGCTGTAAGAGACAGAGCTAGAGTATGGTTGGACTCTCAACCTAAAGATAGCCTGAACTCTTGGGATAAGCTGGTCACGGCTTTCTTAGCCAAGTTCTTTCCTCCTCAAAAGCTGAGTAAGCTTAGAGTGGATGTTCAAACCTTCAGACAGAAAGAAGGTGAATCCCTCTATGAAGCTTAGGAGAGATACAAGTAACTGACCAAAAAGTTTCCTTCTGACATACTTTCAGAATAGACCATCCTGGATATATTCTATGATGGTCTGTCTGAATTGTCTAAGATGTCATTAGACCACTCTGCAGGTGGGTCTATTCACCTGAAGAAAATACATACAGAAGCTCAGGAACTCATTGACATGGTTGCAAATAACCAGTTTATGTACACTTCTGAAAGGAATCCTGTGAATAATGGGACACCTCAAAGGAAAGAAATTCTTCAAATTGATGCTCTGAATGCCATATTGGCTCAGAACAAAATGTTGACTCAGCAAGTCAACATGATTTATCAGAGTCTGAATGGATTGCAAAATGCATCCAACAGTGCTAAAGAGGCATCTTCTGAAGAAAAAGCCTGTGATCCTGAGAACCCTACAATGGCAGAGGTGAATTACATGGGTGAAGCCTATGGAAACACCTATAATTCCTCATGGAGAAATCATCCAAATTTCTCATTGAAGGATCAACAAAAGCCTCAACAAGGCTTTAATAATGGTGGAACAAACAGGTTTAGCAACAGCAAGCCTTTTCCATCATCTTCTCAGCAACAGACAGAGAATTCTGAGCAGAATCCCTCTAGCTTAGCAAACATAGTCTCTGATCTATCTAAGGCCACTCTAAGTTTCATGAATGAAACAAGGTCCTCCATTAGAAATTTGGAGACACAAGTGGGCCTACTGAGTAAAATAGTCACTGAAACTTCTCCTAGTACTCTCCCAAGCAATACAGAAGAGAACCCCAAAAGAGAGTGCAAGACCATAACCTTACTTGGTATGGCCGAATGCACAGAGGAGGAGGAGGACATGAATCCCAGTGAGGAAGACCTCTTGAGACGTCCTTTGGACAAAAAGGAGTTCTCAATTGAGGAATCTAAGGAATCTGAGGCTCACCTAGAGACCATAAAGATTCCATTGAGCCTCTTTTTACCATTCATGAGCTCTAATGACTATTCATCTTCTGAAGAAGATGAAGACATTGTTGAAGGGCAAGTTGCCCAGTATTTAGGAGTAATCATGAAGCTGAATACCAAGCTATTTGGTAATGAGACTTGGGAGGATGAGCCTCCATTGCTCATTAATGAACTAAATACCTGGGTTCAGCACACTTTACCTCAAAAGAAATAAAATCCTGGTAAATTCCTAATTCCCTGTACCATAGGCACCATGACCTTTGAGAAGGCTCTGTGTGACCTGGGGTCAGGCATAAATTTAATGCCACTTTTTGTAATGAAAAAACTGGGAATCTTTGAGGTACAGGCTGCCAACTTCTCATTAGAAATGGCAGACAACTCTATGAAAAAGGCTTATGGACAGGTAGAGGACGTGCTAGTAAAGGTCAAAGGCCTTTACATCCCTACTAATTTCATAATCCTAGACACTGGAAAGGATGAGGATGATTCCATTATCCTTGGAAGACCCTTCCTAGCCACAACAAAGGCTGTAATTGATGTGGACAGAGGAGAGTTGGTCCTTCAATTGAATGAGGACTACCTTGTGTTTAAGACTCAAGGATCTCCCTCTGCAACCATAGAGAGGAAGCAAGAAAAGCTTCTCTCACTGCAGAGTCAAACAAAGTCCCCACAGTCAAACTCTAAGTTTGGTGTTGAGAGGCCACAACCAAACTCTAAGTTTGGTGTTGAACCCCCACATTCAAACTCTAAGTTTGGTGTTGGGAGGTCCCAACAATGCTCTGAACATCTGTGAGGCTCCATGAGAGCTCACTATCAAGCCATTGTCCAACTCAGCACCTTTTGAGATTTTGAGAAGAGTTGCTCTTTGGAGAGCACAGTACGATGAAAGTTGTAAGCTGTGTTCAGGGGGGAGTTATTGTCTATCGTTGGCCTCTATGGTAGAATCAGTCGGGGCCTGAGAGGCGGTGGTTTACCCTGTGGCGGATGTCAGCGGTTCGAGTCCGCTTATCTTATTAAAGAAGTGCTTATTGGGAAGCAACCCAATTTTATTTATCTATGTATTTTCCTTTTTTTAGGTTGATGATCATGTGGAGTCACAAAAACAACTGCAAAAATTTAAGAAAAATAAAAAATAGCATTAAAAATAGCACACCCTGGAGGAGAGACTTACTGGTGTTTAAACTCCAGTAAGGGTAGTAGAATGGGCGTTTAACGCCCAGTCTGGCACCATTCTGGGTGTTAAACACCAGAAACAAGCACCAGATTGGCGATAAACGCCAGAAACAGGGTACAATCTGGCGTTAAACGCCAGAAATAGGTTGTAACCTGGCGTTTAACTCCAAAAAAGGAATAAAAGCTGGCGTTTAACGCTAGAAACAAGTAGCAATCTGGCGTTAAATGCCAGGATTGCACAGCAAGGGTATTTTGTACGCCTAATAGGAGCAGGGATGATACATCCTTGACCCCTCAGGATCTGTGGACCCTACAGGATCCCTACCTACCCTCCCACAACACTCTTCCCCGAATACCCCTTACCAATCAACTCATTCACTCTTCCCCATCACCTCTTCACCAATCACCTCCATACCTCTTCCCCAAAAACCCCACCTACCTCACTTTCAAATTCAAACACCTTTCCCCCCTCTTGGCCGAATCACATATCTCCCTCCATCTCCTCCATTTTTCTTCTTCTTCCCCTTCTTTCTTTCTTTTTTTACTCGAGGACGAGCAAACCTTCTAAGTTTGGTGTGGTAAAAGCATTGTTTTTTGTTTTTTCATAACTATTTATGGCACCTAAGGCTGGAGAAACCTCTAGAAAGAGGAAAGGGAAGGCAAAAGCTTCCACCTCTGAGTCATGGGAGATGGAGAGATTCATCTCAAAAGTCTATCAAGACCACTTCTATGAAGTTGTGGCCAAGAAGAAAGTGATCCCTGAGGTTCCTTTCATGCTCAATAAAAATGAGTATCCGGAGATCCGACATGAGATCCAAAGAAGAGGTTGGAAAGTTCTTACCAATCCTATTCAACAAGTCAAAATTTTAATGGTTCAAGAGTTCTATGCCAATGCATGGATCACTAGGAACCATGATCAAAGTATGAACCCGAATCCAAAGAATTGGCTTACAATGGTTCGGGGGAAATACTTAGATTTCAGTCCGGAAAATGTAAAGTTGGCGTTCCACTTGCCAATTATGCAAGAAAATGCACGCCCCTACACTAGAAGGGTCAACTATGATCAAAGGTTGGACCAAGTCCTCATGGACATATGTGTGGAAGGAGCTCAATGGAAAAGAAACTCAAGAGGCAATCCGGTTCAATTGAGAAGATCGGACCTTAAGCCTGTGGCTAGAGGATGGTTGGAGTTCATCCAACGCTCCATCCTTCCCACTAGCAACCGATCTGAAGTGACTGTGGATCGGGCCATCATGATCCATAGTATCATGATTGGGGAGGAAGTGGAAGTTCATGAGATCATACCTCTAGAACTCTACAAGGTGGCTGACAAGTCATCCACTTTGGCAAGGTTAGTCTTTCCTCATCTCATTTGTCATCTATGCAATTTAGCTGGGATTGACATAGAAGGAGACATCCTCATTGAAGAGGACAAGCCCATCACTAAGAAAAGGATGGATCAAACAAGAGATCTCATTCATGGATCTCAACAAGAGCATGAGGAAGATCCTCATCAAGAAATTCCTGAGACGCCTCAAGGGATGCAATTTCCTCCACACAACTATTGGGAACAACTCAACACCTCCTTGGAAGGATTGAGTTACAATATGGACCAACTAAGGATGGAGCACCAAGAGCACTCCATCATTCTCTATGAGATTAGAGAAGATCAAAGAGCTATCAGGGAGGAGCAACAAAGGCAAGGAAGAGACATAGAGGAGCTTAGGCGCTCCATTGCTTCTTCAAGAGGAAGACGCCACCCACACTAAGGTGGACTCATTTCTTAATCTCCTTGTCTATTTTATTTTCTGTTTTCGGTTTTTGAGCTTCATGTTTGTCTATGTTTGTGTCTTCATTACATGATCATTAGTGTCTAGTGTCTATGTCTTAGAGCTAGGAATAATTCCATGAATCCTCCACCTCTCTTAAATGAAAAAATGTGCTTAATTACAAAAGAACAAGAAGTACTTGGATTTCAAATTTTATCTTGAAATTAGTTTAATTAGTTTGATGTAGTGGCAATATTTTTTTTTTCTGAATGAATGCTTGAACAGTGCATATTTTTTATAGTGAAGTTTATGAATGTTAAAATTGTTGGCTCTTGAAAGAATGATGAACAAAGAAAAATGTTATTGATAATCTGAAAAATCATGAAATTGATTCTTGAAGTAAGAAAAAGCAGTGAAAAAGAAAAAAGCTTGTGAAAAAAAGTGGCAAAAATTGAAAGAAAGAAAAAAGAAAAAGCAAGCAGAAAAAGCCAATAGCCCTTAAAACCAAAAGGCAAGAGTAAAAAGGATCCAAGGCTTTGAGCATTAATGGATAGGAGGGCCCAAGGAAATAAAATCCAGGCCTAAGCGGCTAAATCAAGCTGTCCCTAACCATGTGCTTGTGTCATGAAGGTCCAAGTGAAAAGCTTGAGACTGAGTGGTTAAAGTCGTGATCCAAAGCAAAAAGAGTGTGCTTAAGAATTCTGGACACCTCTAACTGGGAACTTTAGCAAAGCTGAGTCACAATTTGAAAAGGTTCACCCAGTTATATGTCTGTGGCATTTATGTATCCGGTGGTAATACTGGAAAACAAAGTGTTTAGGGTCACGGCCAAGACTCATAAAGTAATTGTGTTCAAGAATCAATATACTTAACTAGGAGAATCAATAACACTATCTAAAATTCTGAGTTCCTATAGATGCCAATCATTCTGAATTTCAAAATATAAAGTGAGATGCCAAAACTGTTCAGAAGCAAAAAGCTACTAGCGCCGCTCATCTAATTAGAACTAAGTTTCATTGATACTGTGGGATTCATTGTATGTTCTCTTCTTTTTATCCTATTTTGTTTTCAGTTGCTTGGGGACAAGCAACAATTTAAGTTTGGTGTTGTGATGAACGGATAAATTATACGCTTTTTGGCATTGTTTTCATATAGTTTTTAGTATGTTTTATTTACTTTTTAGTATATTTTTATTAGTTTTTAAGCAAAATTTACATTTTTGGACTTTACTATGAGTTTGTGTGTTTTTCTGTGATTTCAGATATTTTCTGGCCGAAATTGAGGGACCTGAGCAAAAATCTAACTCAGAGGCTGACAAAGGACTGCAGATGCTGTTGGATTCTGACCTCCCTGCACTCGAAATGTAATTTTTGGAGCTACAGAAGTCCAAATGGTGCGCTCTCAACTGCGTTGGAAAGTAGACATCCAGGGCTTTCTAGCAGTATATAATAGTCCATACTTTGTCCGAGTTTAGACGACGCAAACTGGCGTTTAACGCCAGCTTTCTGCCATATTATGGCATTAAATGCCAGAAACAAGTTGCAAAGCAGAGTTAAACGCCAGAAACAAGTTACAAACTGGCGTTTAACTCCAAGGAAGACCTCTGCACATGAAAGCTTCAATGCTCAGCCCAAGCACACATCAAGTGGGCCCAGAAGTGGATTTCTGCATCATTTACTCATTTCTGTAACCTTAGTAACTAGTTTAGTATAAATATAACTTTTTACTATTGTACTAGGGGTCTTTGGACCATATCTTTGGATTATCTTTTGATCTTTTGATCATGTTTTGGGGGCTGGCCTCACGGCCATGCCTGGACTTTCATCACTTATGTATTTTCAACGATAGAGTTTCTACACACCATAGATTAAGGGTGTGGAGCTCTGCTGTTCCTCAAGTATTAATGCAATTACTACTATTTTCTATTCAATTCATGCTTATTCTTATTCTAAGATATTTATTCGCACTTCAACATGATGAATGTGATGATCCGTGACACTCATCACCATTCTCACTTATGAACACGTGCCTGACAAACACTTCTGTTCTACCTACGAAAGCTAGAGTGTGTATCTCTTGGATTCCTGGTCCACGACGCATGGTTGCCTCTCCTGACAACAGAGCCCTCCATTCCGTGAGATCAGAGTCTTTGTGGTATAAGTTAGAATCTATTGGCAGCATTCTTGAGATCCGGAAAGTCTAAACCTTGTTTATGGTATTCCGAGTAGGATCTGGGATGGGATGACTGTGACGAGCTTCAAACTCGTGACTGTAGGGCGTGGTGACAGACGCAAAAGGATAGTAAATCCTATTCCTACACGATCGAGAACCAACGGCTGATTAGCCATACGGAAAATCGTAGAGGACCTTTTTCACTGAGAGGATGGGAAGTAGCTATTAACAACGGTGACGCCCTACATACAGCTTGCCATGGAAAGGAGTATGAAGGATTAGATGAAGGCAGTAGGAAAGCAGATATTCAAGAGGGATAAAGCATCTTCATACACTTATCTGAAATTTCCACCAATGATTTACATAAGTATGTCTATCTTTATTTTATGTTTAATTATATTCTAATTATCAAAACTCCATAACCATTTGAATCCGCCTGACTGAGATTTACAAAATGACCATAGCTTGCTTCAAGCCAACAATCTCCGTGGGATCGACCCTTACTCACGTAAGGTTTATTACTTAGACGATCCAGTGCACTTGCTGGTTAGTTGTGCAAAGTTTTGAAAAAGAGTTGAGATTACAATTGAGCGTACAAGTTGTTGGCGCCATTGGGTATCACAATTTTGTGCACCAGTATACTCTCCTAAAAAATTTGTAAAATAAAATATTTTAAATGTTACGGGGATGGTGGTTCATTCTGTTCACGGTGAAATTGGTGGCTTTGTCCTACTCACAAATTGATGAAGTTGATTACTTTAATAAATAAATTGGTGGCTTTTGTTTGTTTATTTTTTTACGTTTGTGTGGATTCAATGGCATTATATATGTATTTTTTTTAAGTGTCGTAATATCTTACTACCGTTAAATTACAATTTAAGCGTAAAGTTTTGTGTGGTAAAATATTATACCAAATAATATATATATACACACGAAAATAATCATGTGTGTATAAAAACTAAGTTAATAACTATAATTAATATACAACAAATTAATTTAGCATTAATTAAAAATTTATTTGTCCAATGTAATTAATTTAGCATTAATATATATCAAATTAATAGCTATAGTCAAAATTTAGTTGTCTGGTGTGATTTATGAAGATTATTGTGATTAACGAAGATTACCGTAATTTATAGAAATTACAGGTACAATGATATTAATAATCAAGAATAAAAAATCATTGAATAAATCATATATATCTATAAGAAAATAATTATAATAAAAAATAATTAATATATGTGACTTAAATATATTTACATACAATTAATATATATGTATACATAAATAAAAAATATTTAAAATTATTTAAATCAAATAATATATCTTAAAAATATGAAAACTATTAATTAAATAATTAATATATATATAAATAAAAAATTATTAATTAAAACAACTATAATAAATTTTTAATTTTACAATAAATCAATCACATATCATTAGAATGATTTATTCTAAAAATAGATAATCAAATTAATTTAGTAATAATTGAATATTTCTATTCTTAATTTAAAGTATATCAATCATACACTATATATGCTCCTTAGCAGAACCAAAAATTTTATATGAGGAGACAAAAATTAAACATAAAATAAATTAAAATATAATATAATAAAAAGTTAATAAATTATAATTTATAATATATATGTATGTCAAATCAATAATTATATTATATAAAAATTATATTCGGTAACATATTTTAAAATTTTAGTATTTATAGGTTTTTTTGGTAATATTTCATACAACTATAAAATAATAAGTTATTATATTTAAAGTGAATTTTTAAATAATTTTCTTTTTGATATGTACAATGATATAATTTGATTTGTTATAATTTTGTTTTAAAAAAATTGGGAGTACCACGGCCACTGCAGGCTTTCCCATAGATCTGTCCTTATGTATTACGTAATTATAAATTTTTATATGGTGAGGTTTATATCTTTTTTTAATAACTGTTATGGTTACTAAATTATAATCTAATATTAAATTTAATATATTATTAAATGTAATTATTTTTAAGTTTTTTATTTTTATTAATTTATTTGTAGGTATGATTTTATTATGAATATCAAGATAACATTTGAATATAAAATTTAGAAACTTAAAGTTAGAATACTTCGATATAAAAATAAAAATATAAACTGTAAATATGCAATAATCAATATTAGAGATATAAACTAAAATTTTAGTTATTTATAAATAAGATATATACATACATTTTCTCATAAAAGTTAAGATGTTAATTTATTGTATATTACGTATTTTTTAATTAATTCAATTATTTTGTGAATTCTTATGTTATGTACTTCTACTTAATATTTACACCAATAAAAAATAATAAATTGAGATTAATTTAAAGTTAAATATATTAAAAAATATTTTTTTATTAAAAATATTTTTGATATAAATAAAAAAATAAATATTTTTCGTACATTTTACGATATATACTAGTAATTGTATACAATATAAAAGATCATTTATTACTTCTTAATACGTGTATCTTCTTAGATAAATATTTTGCAACAGATATGAAGTGTTTAATATTATTGTAAACTTTAAAAAATACCTTCTATTTATGTTCTTCAAGAATTTTATCATTAGCAATTAATTTAAAGAGGACTAATAATTTTTCAACTTCGTTTTTATATTGGTCGTCAAATTGGCCACTAAAAACAGTAAAATATTAGAGATTAAATGTTTTCAAAAGTTTTTCAAAGTCTAACTTTTTATTTTGGCCAGTAAATTGATAACTAATTTTTTATATAGTGACCAAATTAAATTAGTAGCTAATTTTTTATTTAATAATTATTTAAATATATATAAAGGAATATTTATTTATGTTAAAAATAAAGATAGAATAATTATGAATTATCTTTTTATTATTTTAATTAATATACTCTCGAGATAATTAATTTTTTATCAATTTAATGTGTATATATGTATATTTTTGTTTAATACATGTAGATATACAAAGCGAATTAAAATATTTAAAATTTAGATCATTCTTTTATATCTTATAATCTTTTCTTATATTCTGGCCGTTCTCTTCAAATTATGTTTCTCTATCCTTAGAATTTGAACCCACCAAAACAATTGAATATGAAACTAAATAACTATTAATATAAATAAAACAAACAAAAGAAGTAACACAGAGGAGGTAATAGCTACTTAGCTAGTGTTCTTAGAAGTGACAAGGATTAACTGCCTCAAAAGATGAAGGGCGAAATCTTTATATCATGATATTAATTATTTCTTAACCACGCATGATTAATTCATGGGAAATTAAACAAGTAATAGAAGCTAATTTATGGTGACATTAACACGAATAAGAGAGCGAGTAGTTGTAGGATCATATGAAACAGTTTCAAACACAGCATATCCCTTCGCAAATCGGAACCTTCCGGTGCCGGAAACCACTGAAATCTCTCTGTAATTCTCGCGCTGACGACTCGCGCCTTGAAGCTCCAAAGTACTGCCATTATATTGCACGTTGTTGAACACAAATGAAAGAACAATAATCACAGTTGAACCGTCCATTGATGCCACTGAAATAGTTCCTTGAGCTCTTCCAATTTGAACTGCGTATTGATTTGGTGTTAGGGTTATTGGATCGTCCACCATGATAAAGGTACCAAATGTGTTGTATGACCAAACTTTTCCGGTGATGCCGACGATTTGGGCAACGGTTGCGTTAGGCCCGTTCGTAACGTCGTGCAAGTAGAACACTTGGTTTGATTGGTTGCTTTCTTTCGAACTTGTTTGGGAAATCATGGTCATGGTGATGATGAATATCATAAGCAATAATGTTGTGATGGAGAAGGGTTTGATTGCTGCCATGGTTTTGCAATGTTGATGTATATGTAGAAATGAAGATGAATTTGTTTGTGAAGAGGGTTGCAATTTATCTCTATATATATATGTGGTAAGAATTTAATTAAAGTTCATGTCACGTTTTTCAGTTTTTCATGTTGTCACACAATGAATTCTTCACCCATATATATGATTTTTCAGTTTTGCATGTTGTCACGTGTTTCTTACTTTGGTGAAGCACATTCTTGCCGTGGTGCCCCGTCTTGTGTGAGAGTAGTGTGAGAGGAAGAAAGTATTGTTTAAATAAAGAAATTTCAATTTTAATTACATAAATATATAGGAGACAATACAAATTAGTCCAAAGTTATTTTATTTTATATCTATTAATTTTTTTTAAAAAACAAATGCATAATATTAAATATAATAAATATTTAATTAGTGTAGGTACTCGTGCAATGTACCAAAAAATTTATTTTCTTCCTTTTATTTATATTTAAAATATATATTTTTAAAAATATCATTTACACATTTAAATTATATAAAATAATTTTATATTTTTTTCATTTATACGAATACCAAATTAAATTAAACAATGAAATAATAATAATAATAATATCATTTCGAGTAGTAGCTAGAAATTAATGGTATATTATTAAAAATAATATCATTTTTATCATTTTTTTAGTCACAAAAAAAATAATAACAAATAATACTCTAATTATTGAGGTAAATTTAATAGACAAAAATAAAATAATATATCAAGATATCAATATACTGTATAAAAAAATTTGTGAACTATACATTTAATTTCTTAGATATATCACAAAAATTTATCTTATTCGAATTATCCTCTAAATATGTGACCTCAAAAAAATATATTCCCCAATTAATGATATAATAATTTGATTATTTAATTTAAAAAAGTTATATATAATTGTAGTATAATTTATATAAGTTATGTTTAATATAATTAATAATAAATTACAATATTTTTAATAATATAATTATATATTTTTCTTCTATTAGTTGATTTAAAATATTAATATATAATCATAACTTTAATCATATACAATTCTTAACATTTATACACTAATATTCGGTAATGCTAAGAAGATAAAAAAAACAGTTAGAACTTATTTTATTTAATATTTATTAATTATTGTAACAAATAATAAATATTAAATAAGATAAATTATAATTATTTTTGGCTAATTTTCTTTAATTAACGAATATTTTTATATATTAATATATACTTAGCATTATTTTAAACATTCGCTACTCTTAAAATTATATATTAATTATGCATTTAATTACATTGATAACATAACTGTTTCCTTTTATAAATATATATCGATAATTAGGGAAACAAAAAAGATAAAGAGCCCATTAATTTTCACAACAATTAATAAATATTAAATTCGATAAGTTTGTATTATTTTAGTTGATTTTTGTTGTCTCTCAAATATTATTGTTCTTTACTTCTTTTATTGATAGTAATAATTCATCAACTAATATACCTTCTCTTAAATGATCATGCTATCTTAGATTCTTTTATTATTGGTTATCATAATAAGAAGTTATTTTATTTGTAATTTTGTATTAAATAAATTTTAAAAATATTTAATAATATTAAAATATTTTCTTTTTCTAATAATTGTACATTCGTAGAATATACATCTATGTGTAGTTAGAAGAAAAATAAAGAACATCAAAATAAAATTATACTCAATACATCAAAAAACAAAATCTCAAAATAACTATCTAAAACTAATAGAATTTTCAACAAAAAATATAAAATATTATTTTATTATGAAATTTTAATTTAAAAATTCTATTTAAGAGATTAACATATTTACTCTTTAATTTGAGTCTATATATTTAATTATAATATTTTTAAGATAAAAAAGAAATTATTAAATAATATAATAATTTGGTTCTCTAATTTAATAAAAAATAATTATGTATGATTGTAGTATAATTTATATAATTTAAATTTAGTATAGTTAATTAAAATACTATATATATTTTTGCTAATGAGTTATAGCATAAATGGTATAATTTTCTCATATTCATTTAAGAGGTTGTGGATTCAAGTCTCCCTCTCTTTTGTAAAAATAAAAATAATAATAATAAACCATATGCAATAATCCTACCGTTAAATTAATTTTAAGTATTATTATACGCATTCTAACTTTAATAATATATAAATATTTTCTTTTTCATCATTATAAATTAATATACACATTTCTTTCGTAAGTATAACGCTTATAAGATTAGAAAATAAACTATTAGTTAATAATATAGTAATATAAAGAGCAATAAAATAAAATCATACTCAATACATTAAAATATAAAATCACAAAATAACTATCTAAACATAAACTAATCACAGTATTTCCAATAATAAAATATTTAAAATATTACTTTATCATCAAAATTTAAATAAAAAAATTTATTTAATAGACTAACATATTTATCCCTTAATCAAAGCTCATGCTTTAATTATAATATTTTTATAATTAAAAAATAAATTATTAATTAATAATACAATAATTAAATTCTCTAATTTTAATAAAAAATAATTCTGTATGATCATAGTATAATTTGTATAATTTATATTTAGTATAAATTAATATAAATAAGACTCCTACATTTCATTAAATTCTAGCACAATAAAAGAAGCAAGACTTTTCAAACTTATCAGAGACTTCAAAATTTTTTTTTCAATTACAAGGCTTATTACATTTAGAATTTTAAAAAATACAAAGTGTTATTACCTTAAAAAAATTATTAAAATAAATTGGAACTATAACTTGAGTCATTGTGACCGCAAATTGGTATTTATATTTGCTTATAATTAGTTAAAAAATTGTTAGATTGTTAGACAAAAGTGTTAGATAATTAATGATAGTGAATTAGTTATCTTTATTCATATATAAGAATTATACAGTGTATAAAAGTTACTTCTTCAGTTTTGAGAATTAATAAATATAACTTTATTCTTTCACTTTCTTTTTTCTTCTTTTTCCTTTTTTCTCTGTCTGATTCATCTTTCATTCCTTTTTTTTCTCTGAACTCAGACTTGCACAATAGAACTTGATGAGAGTGCAGCCTCTCTCTTGCCATTTTCACATGGTGCAGTGAGCTTGGAGAAGAGGTAAATCTCCGATCAACGAGACTGAGTTTAGAAGCCTTCAGATCTGACTGGTGGAAGAGATTCGTTGATTCCTTTTTATTCTTCTCTTTAAAGAAAGTCGTTGATTCTTTCTTGATTCTTTTCTTCCTTGTGTGAGTACTTCAAGGAACAGTGCTGCTTCAACGACCTCAATCGATCGTTGTTCTTCTTTGATGGCTGATAATCAGAGAGCGGTTACTCCTACAATGGACACACAGTCTATTGCAATCTTTTTGAATCAAATTGCTGTGTTTCAGGCTCAGATGGCAAAAACTCACATCAATCCGATGCAAGATCCAACAAGTAGTATTATATTCACACAAACGAAAATGCTAGTACGCCTCTTATTCCAATTGTTCTTACTTCTAATAATTACAGTCCGTGGAGTAGAGCAATGATGCAAGTTTTAGAAGGAAAGAACAAATTAAAGTTCATTGATGGTTCATTGCCTCGACCACATGATAATGATCCTCTGTTTGACGCTTGGAAACGTCGAAATACTTACTTAGTTTCTTGAATTAACTTGTCTTTGAGCCCTAATATTTCCAATAGTATAAGTTGGAATAATGTCGCTTCGGATCTGTGGAGAGATTTGAAGCATCGATATTATCAAGGTGACAAATACAAAATAGTTGAATTGCAAGAAGATTTGTTTGCCATGAAGCAAGGAGATCTAGACATTACCTCTTATTATACGAAAATGAAGTCAATTTGACAGGATCTTGGAAATTTTAGGCCAATTCCTAATTGCCGTAATTGCGATTTGGTGTGTTCTTGCGGATTGGAAGTAATACGCCAATACAGACGTGAGGATTATACCACACGATTATTGCGAGGCTCAATGACCAATACTCCTTAGTGCGGTCGCAATTGATGTTGATGAATCCTATGCCCGATTTGGATACTGCTTTCTCCATGCTAAGTCAACAAGAGCGGCAATTGGCAAAACACCAGAATCTAAGGTGTTCTTCAACAGAGCTGCCACAGAGTCTCCATCCTTTGATGACAAAAACAATGAGAAAGGTAGAGGTCATGGTAAAGGTAATCGGTCTCAATGCACCTTTTGTGATTGCACCAGCCACACTGTGGAGACATGCTACAAGAAGCATGGGTATCCACCTCATTTACATCAAAGGCAGATTGCCAGTGTCAACTACATGTCAACTGATTCACAAACTGAAAATGTCACTGATGCGCTCGGCCAAAGCAATCTAAGCACTACTTGTCAAAAGGAAGCTAATGAAGCATTAAGATTTGACCTCATTCAATTCCGAAAGGAAGCAATACTCAAGCTAGTTCAAGGTCAGATGCTCAGTCGCAACCTCATACTGCACCTCAGACACAACTTCCCCCACACATTTCTCCAATGAGTCAAGGTAGAAATGTCATTTTAAAATACAGCACCATAATTTCTTCCTTTGTTGTTGTGAAATCCACCCTTTGGATCATTGACACAGGGACAACTGATCATGTGGCTTTTGATCTTAATGATTTTGAGTCACATCATCTCATTCCCCCTTATAATTGTTAGAATGCCGGATGGTACTCAAACAGTTAGTAGCATTATTGGTACCATTCAATTTTCTAATCAATTATACATTACAGATGTACTTTTCATTCCTACTTTTGACTTCAAACTGATTTCTGTGTCTAAATTGACCAAAAATTTAAAATGTCAAATGCTCATTAATGATACACTCTGTGAGATACAGGACCAAACTACTTTGAAGAGGATTGGAGTAGTTAAATGCGTCGATGACTTGTATACAATGGATAACAAACCAATTGTTGGCACTTCCACATATATAGGTGGCAAATTACCTCATGATTATGTGGTTGCAGCTACTGCCACTTTGGGTAATTCTACTGCTATAGACAATAAAGTGGATGCACTTTGGCATTCACGGTTAGGTCGTGCTCCACAGCGCATGTTAGAAATAATGCACAAAATATATCCCATGATTGATTGTGCTGAACATATACATCCACGTAATTCTTGCCATTTAGCTAAACAAAAAAAATTACTCTTTTCTTATAGTGTAACTGAATCTGCTGATTACTTCGATTTAGTTCATGTAGACATTTGGGGACCCGTTTCAACCCCTTCCTTTAATGGTAAAAAGTATTTTCTCACAACAGTTGATGATAAAAGTATATATACATGGATTCATTACAGGCATCATAAGTTTGAAAATTCTGATCATATTATACATTTTGTTAGATATGTACAAATTCAATTTGGCAAAACTGTTAAATACTTTCGCTCTGACAATGGCCCTGAATTTACTTTAAAATCCTTTTATGCTTCCAATGGCATTTTGCACCACACTTCTTGCGTGGAGACCCCACAGCAAAATGGCATTGTGGAGCGCAAACACCAAACATACTAGGAATTGCACAGGCTTTGATTTTTTACTCTTCTTTGCCAAAATATTTTTGGACATATGCTGTTAAACATGACATCCACTTGATTAATATTCAACCTAGTTATTTTCTTAAAAACAAAGTGTCATTTGAAATCATCTTTGGAACTTTGCCAAATTTATCCAATTTAAGGATATTTGGGTGCTTGGCTTATGCCTCTTCTCTGGTTCATGGCAGAACCAAGCTGGATCCTCAGGCCCGCATATGCATATTCTTGGGTTTCAGGGAGGATACTAAGGGTTATATCCCATTTGACTTGAACTGCAAGAATATCCTCACCTCAAAGAATGTTATATTCTATGAAGATTTTTTTTCATACAATAAAACTGAAAATTCTGCATTAGGACAGGTAGACTTAACAACCAAAACGCATCACCATGCACGTCATTTCGATTCCTTTGTAGATAACACAAACCATTTTTGGTATCCACCTACCGTAAATGAAGAGCATGCTAACAACACTACTCACAATTATGTTGTATCATCCGCATCATTTTCACCTCCTCAACTAAGAGAGGACACTGCCATGCATTCATCATCTCATGCACTAGAAAATAATTTCACATTCCATACATGTCATATGAATTCATCATCTCATCCACCTCCCATTGGAATAAGAAAGTCAACCCGAATTAGGACGATGCCAACACATTTAAAAGACTATCATTGTGACATTCCTAGTGCAAAGTCTACTGTTAATACTCTTTGCAGGTACACTATGAGGAAGACTATCATTGTAACGCAAGACCCTTTCTTTAGCCATTGTCAAAACTGTTGTGCCGCGCACCTATGAGGAAGCTGTTGTTCATTCTTGCTGGAAAGAAGCTATTAACAGTGAACTTGAGGTACGAGACAAAATCAAACTTGATGTGTAACAAACTCCCAGCTGCCAAGAGGGCAATTGGTTGCAAGTGGGTCTTTTGACTGAAGTTCAATCCTGATGGAACTATTGAATGTTACAAGGCAAGGCTTGTGGTGAAAGAATTTACTCAAGTTGAAGGAGTAGATTTTATAGACACCTTCAGTCCGATTGTTAGGATGACCACATTGCGCATAGTTTTGGCTCTAGCTTCAGCCAAACAATGACACGTTAAGCAACTGGATGTTAATACATCGTTCCTCTACGGAGATTTACATGAAGAAGTGTACATGAAGTTGCCTCCAAGATTAGATGGGACCGATTTGGATTTATTCTCTGTTTGCAAGCTACAAAAGTAATTGTACGGATTAAAGCAAGCTAGCCGTCAGCAGAATTTAAAGCTTATAGAAACACGTACTACTGCTGGTTTTGTCAAATCCGAAGAAGATCACTCCCTGTATTCGAAGATCACTCCTCGTGGCATTACAATCATCATGGTTTATGTTGATGATTTGGTTTTAATTGGAGATGACTTGGCAGAAATTGATCATGTCAAGCAATTGTTGGACAACAAATTCAAAATCAAGGACCTTGGTGATTTAAAATACTTTTTGGGGATGGAAGTGGCAAGGAATTCTAAAGGTATTCATCTCTGCCAACAGAAATATGCACTGGATATCATCAAGGAATTTGGTTACTTAAATTATAAGCTGGTTAGCACTCCAATGGATTACATTTATGCTTCAAAGTTATCAAAGGAAAGTGGCACTGTACTGCAGCATCACACTCCTTAGCGTCAGTTAATTAGTCAGCTTTTCTATCTCACAAACACATGCCCTGACATCTCCTACGCTATTGGGAGATTGAGCCAATTCCTTGACTGTCCCACTGATGCTCACATGCACGCAGCCTATAGAGTGCTTTGTTACCTAAAAGGGTGTCCTTCCTTGGGAGTTTTCTTTTCATCAGCCAATGATTTGAAGCTAACAAGATTCTGTGATGCTGATTGGGCTACATGTGCGGACACTTGACAATCCATCACAGGACATTGCTTCTATCTTGAAAATTCTTTAATCAGTTGGAAGAGTTAGAAGCAAAGTATTGTAACTAGGTCATCCTCAGAAGCAAAATACAGAACCTAAGTTGCTGCCACATGCCAAGCTCAATGACTATCCTTTGTAATGAAAAATCTTAGTGTGCCATTAACTGAACCCATCACCCTTTTTTGTGATAATCGTTCTGCCATTCACCTTGCTACTAACCCCATATTTCATGAGCACACAAAGCATATCGAAGTGGATTGTCACATTACTCGAAACTAACATTTATTAGATCTTAACCATTTGATGTCAGTTTCTTCTAGCAATCAACTCGCTGATTTCTTAACCAAAGCCTTGGCTCCAGGTCCCTTTACTGTGAACGTTTTCAAACTGGGTCTTTTGGACATTCATAATCCCAGTTTGAGGGAGGGTGTAACTTGAGTCATTGTGACTGCAAGTTAGTATTTATACTTGCTTGTAATTAGTTAGGAAATTGTTAGACTGTTAGACAAAAGTGTTAGATAATTAATGGATTAGTTATCTTTATTCATATATAAGAATTGCACAGTGTATCAAAGTTACTTCTTTAGTTTTGAGAATCAAGGAATATAACTTTACTCTTTCACTCTTTTTCTCCTTCTTCCCCCTTTTCTCTCTGTCTGATTCATCTTTCTTCCCTTCTTCTTCTCTGAACTCAGACTTGCACAATAAAGCTTGATGGGAGTGCAGCCTCTCCCTCGCCATTTTCACAGATACCAACAACTTTAATATAAATTATATAACACTCACCTATCAAGTGCGAGTCTTTTTTTGTTCTTGGACTATTTCTTTGTACGATTCGAAACAAAATAAATTTACTGAAATGGAAAAGTATTCATTCAAATACAAAATAATATCTTTTCTAAAGTAAACCCTACATTTATACCTGGTTGGCTTGAACCTAATATTATTTTGACTAATGTCAAGGTTGGTCATAACATAAATACTTTCTTTAAATATCTTTCTTCCAAATAGGGATACTTTTGAATTTTTTTATTGTGCATTGTATATGAAACTCTTGTAAAATAATATTATAATAAAAAATTAAAAATAATAAAAATAGTAAGTTAATCTAAAAATAATATATAATTCTATAGTACTTCTTCATCATCAAGTAGAACCATTTTGGTTGGAGTTTTTTGTGCATGTATTTTAAATTGTTTGACACTCTATAATCGAATTATTCTAACTTCAAATTTTCAAATTTTATGTCTAGATGTTGCCTTAAAATTCTTAATAAAATCATACCTACAAAGAAATTAAGATTAAATAAAAAAAAAATATAAATAAAAAATTAATTAAAAATTTATATTTAAATTTATATTAAACTCAAGGTTAGAATCTAATCTACTGGCCATGATAATTATCAAGTAAAATATAAGCCTCAGATATAAAAATTTACAATTACATAATACATTAAGGGATATATACATAATGTAGGATAATTTACTCTAAATTAAAAATAAAAATATTCAATTAATTTAATTATTTATTTTAAAATAAATTATTATAATTATGTGCATTTAATTTTTAAAATTAAAAATATATATTTTTTAATTAATAATTTTTTTATTTATGTATACGTATATATTAATTATTAAATTAATAGTTTCCTTGTTATTAGGATATATTTATTTTGTTTAAATAATTTTAAATATTTTTTTATTTATATATACGTATATATTAATTATATATAAATATACTTAGATCACATATATATGTTAGGATTATTCTCTTTTGAGTCCACAATTATTCAATGATTTTTTATTCTATTAATATCACATACGTATAATAATCTTCATAAATTATAATAATTTTATTATTTATATATACATATATATTAATTGTATAATTAATAGTTTTTTTATTCATAGAATATATTTATTTTATTTAAAATTTTAAATATTTTTTATTTATGTATACATATTATATTAATTGTAGATAAATATATTTAAGTTACATATATTTATTACTTTTTAATTATAATTATTTTTTTATAATTAATATTTTTTTATTCTTAGAATATATATATATATATATATTTTTTTTTTATTACAATTATTTCTTATATATATATATATATAATTATTTTTGAACCTATACAATCATTCAAAAAAAATTTTATTTCTTGTAATTAATATTAGTGTATGCGTAATATTCACAAATCATGGTAACCTTTATTAATTATGATAATCTTTATAAATTATTATTAAAGACATAAATTTATATGAAAATATTAGTATAATAAGAATAATAAAATTATGGATAGTATTATGATTATGTAAATTAGTGTTAATTATAATTGTGTATTTATTTAATAATAATAAAGATAGAATTGATTTCTTTAAGATAGAAAAAATAAACTTTAATTTAAGGCTAAATTAGTTTCATATATATTAATTATACTAAAAAATTTTAGCTATTAACGTATTTTTTTTATACTCACAATTATTTCTTTATATATATATATATATATATATATATATATATATATATATATATATATATATATATATATATATATATATATATATATGGCATTTTACTTTAATAAACCAACTCCAATCCAAAATTACGCAAATTCTCTAAATTCTAAAAGGCTATCTGAATATTCCAAAAGGCATTTTTATATAAATCGAATTTAATCAATTCAATTTACTTAAATACGTAGTAAATTGAATCCATTGGATTCGAATTACAAGCAAATAAAATTCAGGTGTAAATCAAAGTTAATGGCTTCGAATTAAATCTCCATACTAAATCGAAACAAAGAGATTCGATTTATATTTGCTAGTAAATCGAATCCATTCAATTCGATTTATACACTTACATAACCTTTTAGGTAAAACAAAACCATTAGGATCGATTTAGTATGTAATTATGTATGGTACTATATGATTAAATCGAAGACACTTAATTCGGTTTATAGAGAACCAACGTTTATGTTCAACGTGAATTTTTTACCATAGTTAGATTCATAATGGCTAGTGATGAGAGTTGTGTAGCACTTGTGCACTATAGAGGATCCATTAAGAAAAAAATGCGATGAGGAATTAAGTTTAATGATAAGGACCTCTTCAGTGTTTTTCTCAAACCTTCTACGATTTTTACTAAATTTAAGAATACTATACTCCAGAAACTAGGTCTGCATGGCGTTAAACAGGTGGAGAAGTTGTTCTATAGAATCCTGATTTCTGTCTTACGCGATGATGTAAAGTATGATTCATTCATTATTAGCAGTGATGAAGATTTTAGGGTTCTGTTCCATTGTCGTCGTCAGTTTCTCGAGGTGAGGACTCCAGAGCTGTTGGCAAAGCTTGTGGATGTGGTATTTAGTTCTGGAGGTTCGAATCGGAATCCACAATCCTTAGGACATGCAGCTTGCTCTAGTTCCATGCCTAATGGTGCCTCGTCAGTTGTGGCGGAGATTACACCTGAGATAGTTTTAGTTGCTTCTCCTTCCTTTGCATTTAATCTGAACTACAATGGTGATGCCGAAGCTGGTGAGACTAGACCGTTGGGGGAGGTTGCAATCGCGATACCCAGTTCTCCTGCAATGGTCCTGAATTTCGGTGAGGTTGGAGTGCCCGATGGGGTAGAGGATGCACTGCATGATGATGATGATTATGATGATGATGATGATGTGGAGCCCGCCACGATAACTAATGACAGTGACAATGACACACCACAGACAACTCCAGTTGTGGGTGGGAGAGTATCTAGTTCAGGTACTAATCAGTATCCCCACCCCTCCCCTCCCCCCTCACTTCTCAGCTTTGGACTTGGATGCCATGGTACCTCAGGGGGATCCGAGAGTATCTGTTGACTTCCGGGCTAGAGAGACACAGAATACAGGAGTTGTATCTGAATTTCAAGTTGATCAACAGTTTCAGAATAAAGAAGAAGTCGTGTTAAGGGTGAAGACTTATAGCATTCGCCGTGGGGTTGAGTACAAGGTATTGAAATCCGATCATCGCAAGTACTATGGCAAGTGCAAGGAGTTCGACAGCAGATGCGCATGGCTCATTTGGGTTAGCCTCCGCCAGCACAGAGATATTTGGGAGGTAAAATGATACAATGGTTCTTACACTTGTTTAGCCACATTGATATCTAGTGATCACAAGAAGCTTGATTATCATGTCATATCGGCCTTCATATTCACCAAAGTATATAGTCCCATACGTTTACACAGAGAATACTAAGAGGATTAAACTGAAAAATATAACATATCCTACATTTCTAGTCATAATTATCTAACTCACAAAATTACCATTACAAGAAATATTTATATTAATTTTTCAAAAAAACTCAAAAAATGTATAGCTAACGCACTCATAAACCAAGTCTCGTTGAATATAAGAATAATAACTTTAAAAATCTAACATATCCTAAACAACCTTCTTAGGTACTATTTTAAGTTATCAAAATCTAACGACCTAATAGCTTACTACTTCTAACATGCACTTATATTACAAAAGAATTTTTTCCTTAATCCCTAATTAAAGACTAACCAACTACCACACAGTTTATGTTAATATTACTAGAATGACTAATTTATATTTAAAAAAATATTTCTTCACTAACCTCGAGGTGGATGGCGCCAGTAATATGTGCGACTCCATCTAACTGATATAGACAATTCGGGTCGTCCTCCATGTGTTCAACTTCGATTTTTTCTGGGCTGCTTTCTGATAATTTCGGATCTGGGTAGTGGGGTTGGGTGTGGGGTTTGTATGTTTTGTAGTTTGAATGAATGAAATTCGATTTGTATATATAGCAATTCATCATAAATCGAAGCCATTAAATTCAAATTACTTGAGAGAGTTGTTGCATGTAAATCGAATTTATGGGTTTTCGATTTACCAAAACTATCAAATCAAAATTATTGGTTTCGATTTACCATGAGCATCTGTTTATGTGTATAAATCAAATTAAATAGATTTAATTTACTAGCAAATATAAATCGAATCTCTTTGTTTTAATTTAGTATGGTAATTTAATTCGAAGCCATCAATTTCAATTTACACGTGAACTCTATTTGCATGTAATTCGAATCTGTTGGATTCGATTTACTACGTATTTGAGTAAATAAAATTTAATCAATTCAATTTGTATAAAAATATCTTTTGAAACAATTAGATAGCCTTTTAAAATTTAGAGAATTTGCGTAATTTTAGATTGGAGTTAGTTCGAAGAATCTGCTTAATTTTAGATTAGAGTTAGTTTATTAAAGTAACTTGCCACACATATATATATTACACATTAATAGATATCAATAAAATTTTAATCAATGATCCTATTAATTACACATTAATAAAATTTTAACCCAACTGAATATATTATTAGACATCTAAAATTTTTAATAAATACTATTATTAATAAAATTTTAACCCAACTATTAATTATTTTATCATTTATTTACAATAATTTATATAATTAATTAAAATAATTGTCATATAAAAATATTATTTATTATTAGCAAATTTTTGTAACTAAACTATTATATTTTTTCTTAGTTATATTGAGAGCAAATAAGAATAAAAATAAATTTAAAAACAAAAAAAAGAAATTTCATATAATAAAATTTAAAAATAACTACATATTCAAAAATAATGGTTATAATATATAAATTGAGATAACAACTTAATTTTTTTTTAAATTAATTTAATCAAATACTAATATTAGAACTAAATTATTTAAATTATATTTAAGTTATTCTAGTCTTTAGACACGTATAAATTAGAGTCATTCTCATAACGATATCTAATTAAAACAATGTCATCAGCTCGAATATTTAGAATCCGTGCAAATGCAGACCATCCTTTTTGTTAAATAAGTTTCATCATTTGTTATTCATGTAATGCGGCAAGGCATATAATAGCCACAAATTGACCTTTATTCTTATTAATAGCATTATATTGATACACTAGAAAGCCGATAATTTCTAAAAAAATACAATATATTATATTTTTTTTACAAAAAATTTAAAATAAAAAATCTAAATACAATACCAATATTTGAAATTGCATCTCCAAACTTGACACCGTTTTAGTAAAATTGAACATAAATTGAGAAAATTCAATCTCATCATATGCTCCACTTCGAATATTTTCGGACAGACGTAGAAAGCATGGAAGGAGATGAAATTTAAACTTAAGTAAGAATATGCTTGAGTAAGAACCATTATCAAATTATCAAAAGAATAATAATAGAATGACTACGTAAAAAAATATCATAAAAATTACAATTTGTACTTTAAAAGGATCAATTTCGATGAAAAACAAAAAAAATACATTCTTATTCTACGAAATAGTTAAAAAAATAATAAATTAAAAAAATAAACAAAATACTTTGGCTCTCAAACTTAAACTCATGAGTCATGAACTACAAAAAAACCCTGTATATAACATTTAGTAGTACGAAAAATTATGAAAATTAATTATTGTTATCGATATATATCAATTTATCACTAATTAATATACACGTATATTATAAAGCATTTTAACAAAGTCATTTACGTTAGTATCATATTTATGACAATTAGAATCATAAATTTAGGTTTAATTTTTTTATTATTGATGTCAATATCACTTTGTCGTCGATAATGTTTAATTATATCATAATGATTGACAATTAAAAAATACTTGATAATTAACATAATTAGAATAATTAAAAATATTAATAATTGATAATTAGTCTAATTGTATATTAAATACTGATTTTTATATATAATTATAAAAAAATATTTTTTAAAATAAATTAAGAAGAAAAGCATGCATACTGATGCCAAAATACACCACACTAATATTGTTGGTGTTAGAATGCTACATGTTGTAGAATAATATAACGATAATGATAATTATTAATTACTGATGATCATTGACTCCCTAAAATATAAAAAGGAATTATTACGATAACTATTGAAAGGATATGAAATAAAATGTTAAAATTATTGATAATCGTTAATATAAACAATTGTTAGATATCACTTTATGTATAATTAATTACCTAATATATTTTTAAAAATAATTGAGAAGAAAAACGTATGTAAAATAATACTAGAATGTACTATGTCGATATATTTAGTGCGAAAATATAATTTATTGTAGAATAATATAATGATTTTGAATATTGTATACAATAATTTTATACATATTAGATTTAACAAAATAATTTTAGATAATTGTCTCGTTAACGTTGCTATTTTAATTATCAAATTTTCCCCGGTTTCATTTAAAGTTCAATTATTCCTCAAGAACTAATTACAGACTGCTTTTGTGTACTAGCAATCACGTGAATATATAAGCAATTAAGTAGCATATACACCATGAAGCAAATCGTGTATGCATGCATGGTTGGTTATGAATTTATCATTGTAAACGAGGTGAACTTATTTTTCATGCGAAGACATGTATACATAACGTACAACATATGACGTTTCACATGAAGTGTGTGTGAGCTTTCTTAATTTGTTTTCCTGAAATTAATATTAATAGCTTATTTTCTATTTTTATTATTTCTTTGAATAATGAATAATCATTTGTTCTTTGTCCAAAGTCCAAACTTCAGCGTCTTTTTGTGCTTGCCATCTCGAACACTAAGCAATTGTAATCCACGTGTAGTTTTTTTCATTTATTTTCGAAATATTTTCGGCCTTGTTATCTTTCTAGTTTTTGGTATGTACTGTGCAGTTTTTTTTTTTAAATAACGTACTCGTGTAGTCCTTTTTGTTTTTGTAGTTCTTGTTACTACACAGTTTGTTTCTCTTTCGGTCTTATGGCCTGTTGATGGGAAAAAAATTATATATCTCAAAATTTTCTAAAATAAAAAAGGTAATCACTTAAATTAAGATAGCAAAATATGTGCCTAACGATCCTTTTAAGATGGTAAAATATGTTATTTATAAAAATTATAAATTTAATAGTGATTAACTTTTTATTTTATTTCTTTACCAACTCAACTATCTCACTTTATATAATCTGATTTTGAATTTATGTATACCAATTGTATATAAAAAATATTTGTGTAAATAATTTTAAAAATCAACCGTATAAATTTGATTGTTGAAAAAGGTGTAAGTGTCAACAATTTTAATCTATATTTGTTAGTATTTTTATTTTTTATTCAACAATTCAATATTTATGATCCAGCAGTTTAACACTATATTTTTTGCAAATAATTTTAAATATTATTAATTAAGTGCTGATCAATAATAATGAATTGTACTAATAGAACTGCTGTTAATTATTTGTCCATTACATTTTTTATTATGTTATTATGTAATACTTAAATTTTTGGTTAAAAAATAAGTGAATCGATATACAAAGACTGATTTGGTAACTTTTTTCTAACTACACCTATAGTAATTTTGTAATCCAAAACAGTATGTTATCAATGGTGTTGTGTTTATGTTTGAATGGTATTGGTAAGCTGCATTATTATTAGAACTTGGAAGCTTATATGTAGGCATAGCCTCTGCTATGTGTAATTCTATATTTGCTGGTGTGCATTCCCTTTAAATTTGAGTGCATACTTCTACTCGTAAATAAATATAGACCCTTAAAAGTTAAAATATTGTAGACATTTTTATGCATAAATTTGAAGTGCAAAATTACAAATAACATTATTAATTTAGTATATTTTTATCCCATAACAAAATATAATCAAAATGTAGAATTATGTTATAAAAATGTATGTGATCAAGTCCTCACTATTACCATTATCACTATCAACAAAGGGGACCAGAAAATACCTATACATTATCCTTTAAGAGAAGTTTAGCACACTGAATCCACATACCTTCTTTCTGTTCTTTAGATATTTACAATGATCTCATCTTTTCTAATACAACATATGATGCTTAAAATGTTAAAACAGGAGCAGCTGAAAAAAAGGGGGACAAATTTGTCCTTCTCACATATTTTTCTTATTCTCAGCATGCAAAGAGCTTTGATCAATGGCCTCTAACTGACTCCGAAGGTTCTGATTTTCTTCCAAGAGGCGATCATATTCCATAAGGAACCCTTCGGATTGCTTCTTCAGAGCCTCTACTTCGGATTCCAAAGACTTAGCCTTACTTCCTTTTGCTTCGCTTTCGGTTTCCAAATTCTTGATTCGGGCCTTCAATGTCGCGATTTCTTCGGTCAGCGCTCTATGATCCTCAGAGGTGGTGGTGCTTTTACCGTCCTCGAAACTTCGGCCTTGTTTCTTAACAGCCTCCATGGTCTTTCGGAGAATGCGAAGCTCTCTTATGTAATGGTGCAACCTATCTATCATGAGGGAGAGGAAAAGCACAAACCCTGCACACAAATTACACATGAAAAATCAATAACTAAATATATTCAAACTGAATTATAAACGGAAAACAAATAAAAAAAAAAAAAAAAACAGAACTACATCAATACCCTGCCCTCAAGTAACAACTAAACCACTGCACAAAGAGAGAAAGAGAAGAGAATACACCTACATTGATGGGATTTTACAAACAGAAATTTCAAAGGTAATTAAAACATGCAATGTGCTAAAGAATAAAACAAAAAATTGAGAATTATATTACATTCTACCCCTCTAAAGCAAGCAATGGTTTTTACTAAAAAAATTATCTTAAAATCAATTAGCATGGTGAACAATTAAACTGAATTTTAGCCGAATCTAATGCAATATGTTGCAGATTGTTTGATGAAAAGAACGAATCAAGTATTAATGCCAAGAGACCAATACAATCCTGATTTGGTATGAAGAAATGATATTTACTCAGAGAAGCCATCAAGCCAATACCATTAAACTCTGCCACTCACTCCTATCATAGCAAGCAAAAGTCCTTATTCAACACAATTTCAAAACCTTATATACAAAAAGCTAGTGATTTATCAAATTGACATATATCAGTGATATGAAGCTAACATTTAACAAGTGACATCCCATCATGTTCTTAACATCCAATATTCAGAAAATCAACATAGTGTATGATCACACTGAGATTGTAATGGAACAGGCCAATTACCATGGATACGAAGACCTATGAGTTCTCTTAAAAATTAAAAGCAATCAAATACATGGGACATGCTGCTGAACAATAATTTCAATAGCAACCACTGCAGCGCATTAGGGGGGAAGTCTCATGTTCACATCAAATCATTTGATGTTCAAATTAATCACTAAATTAAATGGTTTTGAATTAATAATAAAATCTTCTTTTGGTGACTAAGTTTTAGTATAATCTAAAACATCTTTACCAACATGCTATGGATCAGCACAACAGTACATATTATTTATCAAGTGACAGTTCAAAACTTCTAAATGATCTATCATACTTATACTATTTTCTAATTTTTTTTTTAAAAAAAAAAATCAACATCCTATGCACAAAGTACCTAACAATTTGGGAAAACATGGGAAACCAACCATCAGTAACATACAACAATTATAATATGAAATCAATGGATACATTTCAATTGGATATATTTATAGTGTAGCAAATATATAACAATAATATGAAAATCAATAAAATCTTAAATCTAGTATTGAAAGGGTAATTAATTAGTAGTTAGTTACCCATGAGAGAAGCTTCGAGAAGGTGCTTGGACATGAGGACTTGTTCGGTGGGGTTGACAACACCGGCCTCAGTGATACGGCGTTGGATCTTGGCCATACTGTAGAGGCTAGAAGCGAGGACGACGACCAATGTGGCGCCGACGGTGGTGACGACGATGGGGCCACGGCCGCGCTTGAGGCGATCCAAGGTGAGGATGAGGAGCTTCCTGAGTGGGGTCTTGAAAAGGAGAAGCATGATCAGAAGCATTTCGCCGAAGATCGCGGCGTAGAGTAGCTGCAACATCTTGACTTATTAGTTATTGTAACTGCCTCTGGTGGTGTTTGAGAGAGAGAGAGAGAGAGAGAAAGAAAAGGTGGAAGAAAAGAGTAGATTGAAGAGGAGTGGGTGTCTACTGTCGGTGTTGTGTTGGTCTAATGAAGTCACTGCCCTCTCTGCTTCTTCGACAAGTGTTTAGTTCTTTGCATCTGGTACTTTCCAAACCTGTTTTTTAAAACCTTTTTTTTAATATTTTTTAGTTATCAAAATTTAATGTATATAATTGATTAAATTGTGTTACAAAATTAAATAAAATAAATTGATTTAGCCAAAAAATTAATATATCAAATTTTGAATCAGTATAAATTAATATTTTTTATAAAAAATAATTACAATACTCTTATTATAAAAAATGACTAAAATATTTTTATTATATATATATATATATTAATTTTAAAAATCTTAAATTTTAACACTTCTCTTCTCTATGTCATCGTATGATTTAAGATTTAGGATTTTTAAAATTAATTATAAGAGTATTTTTATGATTTTTTATAATAAAGATATTATTTTTTTTATAAAAAATATTAATTTAGACTAATTTAAAATTTGGTTCATCGATTTTTTAATTAAATCGATTTATCCGATTTAATTTTAATAAAAATGATACAGTTTAATTAATTATATATATTAATTTTTAATTACTAAAAAATATCTTAAAAAATATTTTAAAGAATATTTATTTATTTTGAATTAATAGTCAAAATCGTTTCTAAAAGATATTTCAATCTTCATTTTTGTCCTCAAAAAATAAAATTAATCAAATTTGTCCCCAAAAGATAACCAACCTGATTCTATTAGTCATTCCGTCATCTTCTGAGATGGTTAACGTTTGCTGATATAATCTATTAACTGACAGTATAGTACTCACTTAATGTATCCTGTTATTACTGATAAGATAAATTATTAGATCAATTCAAATCAGTTTCTAAATTCATGAACCCTAATCCCAAATTGCACTCGAGGCATGTGGATTGCTCATCATCATATGTCTCATGGTAGTTGTTGTTGCGGGAAAGATCCTCACTTTCATCCAGCTCCATATGTGTCAATTATTTGTTGGATTTCTAAGATAATATTCTCTCTAATAATTGGCATTGGTTGGGAAAAAGAAACCCTGTGAGCCTGAGAAATCCATATTCAACTTAATGTAAAGACAACCTAGTGCATTTTCAGTTTCTGAACCAAAATCCTTCATAATAGCTTCCCAAGAAGCAACACACAACCAGGGAAAGAACATGTCATGGATCCAACATTCCAATTCACCTCCCCTGACTACCAAACATCAAATAAACTTCAAGTACTAATCAAAATTTTATTTTGTGTATCATTGTTTATTTCATATACCTTTGAATTAAATACCAAATTCCGTATTCCAAGTTACCAAATTGGTATTGATCGACTCCTTAGAATGTTTAATTCATCATCAATTTGCTTGCCTCTTGTATTAGATTAATATAAGTAATAATGTTTCAGGATAAGATAGCAGTAATAACAGATAGTGAGTGGCAACTCCGGAATAGGAAGAGTTGTATGCAACTTGTTTGCATTGGAGGGTGCAACTGTGGCCTTCACCTCCGTGAAGGGCCAGGAAGACAAGGACGTGAAGGACATGCATGAGATCTGCCACAGAATCTATAGCAAAGAGCGGCGTTGATAGACTTTATTCTACTTTGAGCGACGATTATAATGTAGACGACATCGATGTGCAGGTGATGGCGGCATTGAAGACGTAGACAGTGACTCTAACGACAGCAGAGACAACTTGAGAATATGGAATCTGCTATGGAGATGAGGGTCGATTCCTTTGGATTTGGAATTAGGGTTCATGGATTTAGGATAGATTTGAATTGATTTAATAAACTTATTTTTTCAACAATAAGAGAGTACACTAAATGAATGCCACACTGGCAATTATCAAGCCATGTCAGCAAGCGTTAGCCACCTCAACGCAGGAGATGAGAGAAGGACTAACGCGAACAAATTGATTATCTTTCGAGAACAAATTTAATTAATTTTATCTTTCGAGAACGAAAATAGAAATCGAAATATTTTTTAAAAACGATTTTGACTATTAACTCTTATTTATTTATTTATTGTTGCCATCAGAAACCCATTCATAGTTAGTAAACAAGGATTGACTTTTCATCACAAATAAATAAGTGGTATGTGTCCACTGAAATTTTGTATTAGGATTTCTTCTAATTTTTTATTAAAATAAGTATATAAAATTATTTTTTTAACCTTTTTTTTAGTTTAAGATTATAATTTTAGAATTTAAAATTAAATAAAATTTTATAATCAAATAAAATAGTTAATTAAGTCCAACAAAAATGTTATAAACGTTTTACATTCTTCTTCTTCTTCTTATATATATGCTGCTTTTTCTTCTTTTTTTCTTCTTCCTTTTTCTTTATCGTCTATCATCATTATCGTTATCTTCTTTTTATACATATAGTAATTTCGTTTTCGAAAACAATGTATAATGCAAGTTCAGTTCATGACAAATTGAATTATTATTCTAAATCGAATCAACTTAACAAGGTTTAATTCGTTCTTTTGATTAATGTAGTTTATGAGTAGTTGATGCTCGTGTAGTAATTTTGTATATGAGTTGAGTAATTTCGTTTTTCTTTGTGAATTTAATATTGATGATTAAGGATTTAGATTTGAATGAAATCTAGGAGTTTTGAATTGTTTAATCAATCAATTTATTTTTGTTACGCCTATTGATAGTTTTGGTGTTGTTTAAACATTAATTTGGTGCAAGATAGAATTAATTTTAGTGTTATGTATTTTGTTGTGGTTACTTTGATATATGATTTTGTGGTTTATGTTGTTGGTTCTTATGTTATACATTCGGTGCTAAATGGAATTAATTATTATGTTTTTTGTTTTTATATGATTTTCATTTAGCAATGAGCTGATGAAATTTTTTAATTACAAATATGAACAATTTCAGTATTAATGTTAGCTTATAATAATGTTGTGCTTATAATTTTTTTGTGTTTTTGCATTTTTTGTATGATGTTAATGAGCATATTATTTCAAAAATTGGAATGACTTTTAACACATTTAAAAAAGTTAAAAAATTCTATAAAAATTATTCTAAACTAGATTTAAACTCGCGCATTGCGGGAAACTAAAATGAAGTATATATATATATATATATATATATATATATATATATATATATATACAAACAAATCAAATGGGGATCAATAGTACACCAATATCCTAAAATGAAATGGCTTACATTCATGTCCGATTTATCTCTATGTAAAATTAAATAAACTAAATTCGATCTACACTTTTTCAATATAAATCAAATTAATTAAATTCGATTTACTACTTCTGCAGCATACACATATAAATTGAATCTACTAGTTTCGATATAGTATTGATACATGTTATTGACATTTCTTAATTTTAAGTTAATCTATTAACTTTAAAACATAAATGTCAATAAAAAAATATCTTCCATTTGGATTCAAATAAAATATCAAAAAATCAAATTGAATAAGAATAGAAATTCAACTTTTTTTTAGTTCAAATTTAAAAAAAATTATATTTTTATAAATTTATGAATTTAAAATGGAACAATAAACAATTTCTAAAAGTATATTAAAAATCGTTCTTTGATTCATTAGCATCTAAACAATCATTACCAAGACTTTTGATGTTGAAAAAATTAATATAAAGTATAACTCTCTAAAGTGACACAGGAATTAGAAATTTGATTTTTTTTTTCAGAGTCAGAAGTAACAGATAGTTATACAATATAAAATGATTAACTACATTTATACAATATGTAATTTGAGAAATAATCAAAATATTATATCAATTAAATTATCATTTAATTTGTGAAATTAGACTGCGTTTGTTTCTGAGAATACGACAAGACAAGACACTAAAAATATGACAGGACAAGACACTGATGGACAGAGATACAAAATTTTGTGTTCTTGTATTCTGTTTGGTGATAAATTAGAACAAATTATGAAAATCTAATTTATTCTCATTTTTTCATTCAAAAAATTTGAGATGAAAAATATAATAATAAAAAACATAATTATGAAAAATTAACAAGAATAATGAAAAAAAATGAAAAATAAGTTGTCTCTTGTTAGTGTCTCCATGTCTTTCCTGTCAGGATGGACACAAATACACTAATTTAGTGTCTCTGGACACATTGTCTCTATCTATGTCTCTTCTGTCAAACACAATTTTGTGTCTCTCTATCTCTGCTCTAGTGTCCTGTCTCTGTAAACAAACGGAGCCTTAAGTATCAAACTTATTGCTTTGATGACGTTATGCTCTAAAAAGTTAAAAGTAAATGAGTTTTATACTTAATTTCAAAAAATTAAATGATAATTTAATTGATATAATATTTTAATTATTTCTCAAATTACATATTGTATAAATATAGTTAGTCATTTTATATTGTATAACTATTTGTTACTTCTGACTCTAAAAGATTTAAGTTTTAACTCCTATGTCACTTTGGAGGGCTATACTTTATATTAACTTTTTCAACATTAAAAATCCCTAAATGATTTTTTAGATGCTAATGAGTCCAAGAATGATTTTTAATAAATTTTTAGAAATCGTTTATTACGCAATTTTAAATTCATAAGTTTATAAAGATATAAATTTTTTGAAATTTGAACAAAAACACAAAAGTTGAATTTCTATTTTTATTGGTTTTAATTTTTTTATATTTTATTTGAATTCAAATGGGAGTATTTTCTTATTGACATTTTTGTTTTAAAGTTATTATAAACGATTAACTTAAAAGTAAGAAATGTCAAAAATCTGTATAAGTACTAAATAGAAGTGCTAGTAAATTCGATTTGCATGTATATGCTGCAAAAGTAGTAAATCGAATCCAATTGATTCGATTTAATTTACATTGAAAAAGTGTAAATCGAATCTTACACCGAGATAAAATCGGACATGTATGTAATGTAAGCCATTTTATTTACTCAATTGATTCTCATTTAATTTGTTCATGTGATTTATCCTATAAAATATTTAGTAAAAAAATCTTAAAAATTATCCTTAAATCTAAATAAAATTGTAAATACATTGTATATTTTAGTGTTTAAAAGAGTTTATTATATATATATATATATATATATATATATATATATATAGCAAATTAAACTTAAATACTAGTTACAATATGTAACACCCTACCACACAGAGTCTTATACTTAAGTCATAAAGTTGAGGTGGCAAGGTATTACGACCTCTAAAAGTAAAATATATATAATAATAATATTAATAAAAAGAGATAGTATACTAGGAGCCTTAAAAAATAGGTGAAACAAATCGCAAAATTTAAAACACAACGCTCAGGAAACGTGGTTACTTGCGTGAGAAGAAAACTAAAGCTCAATAATAAATATATACAGATGACACAAGCAGAGGATCAATAATACAAAATAACAAGCTCCTAACTCAACCTGCGAAACCAAGGCTGGACGGAGAATATTTATATACATATAAATACATAAATGAAAATCCTAACTCTCCTAAAACCTCTAAGAAGAACAAAATAAACAAGATATTCGGAAAGAACGTTAAGTACACATGTACATAAACTAAACAACAAAAGAAACCTAGAAACCACTTCGCTTCAGAAATCCAGATGCCTACCGAGGAGCCTTCCGACCTGCATCTAGGGGTGGTAAACGGGCCTAAATCCGCCGGCCCGGCCCGCGTAACCCGCCAAAAAAGGCGGGCTGGGTTGGAAAATCGGGACCGCCAAATAGCAAAAGTCCGCCTAACCCGCACCGCTTAAACCGCGGGTTTTGGCGGGCTTTGGCAGGGCGGGGCGGGCTTCCCCGCCAGGCTAAGGTTTTTTTTAGTGATGGGGTATTTTTGCAATTTTTTTCCTAATACCTAACTTCCCCCAACCTAACTTACAAGAGTATGAAGATAAAAATTGAGTGTTTTGAATTATGTTTATGTTATTTTGGAGACAATATTTATAATTATGTTTTGGATTATGTTTATTTTGCTTTGGAGAGAATATTTATACTTATATTTTGAATGAAAATTTGGTTTATAATTATATTTATTAGATATTTATAATTACAAAGACTTTAATGTTTGTGAATATAAAAAATATAATTTTTTATGCCATTAGAAATTATAAATTTATTAATATGGTTGTGAAATTATATATATTACTTAGTAGTTAATAGTAAAAAAAAAAAAGAGGAGTTTTGGCGGGCTTAGCCCGCCAGCCCGCCAGCCCGCAGTTAGGCGGGGCGGGCTAGGATTCTAGGACCGCCTAATTAGGCGGGCGGGGCGGGCCAGCCTGCCAAAGGGCGGGCTTCTGGCGGGGCGGGGCGGGCTTCCCCGCTTGCCACCCCTACCTGCATCTGAAAAACAACAACATAATATGGGGTGAGAACCGGAGGTTCTCAGCGTGATAAAGGTACCACACATATAATATATAAGGTCTTAGGAATGCCATAGGCAATCCTAGAACTCCAACATACAATTATAAAACTTAAACTCTAAACAGAAGCCATAAAAGAGGGTAGATGACCTAAAAGATTCTAAACCTGCCTACTCTAAATCGTAACATTAACATCAAATAAATCCGTCTTTTCTCCGTTCCTCCATCACCATAGATTTAGCAGAGACAAGCAATCAAACAATATCACGCACAAGTAGGACATAGATAGTACAAGTAGCATGGTGTATACTCAATTAGGCAGACCCAGGTAATGCATAGCAAACAAGCAAACAAATACACATGATGTATGCCTATCCTATAGCTGATGATATCATCTGTGGATTATATAGCCAACCTGACATGTCCTGGTAGCTAACCATGGACTGAAACACCTATGCAGAGCAAGTGGGTTTGAGCTACAACCCCCTTGCTATTACCTGCTTAACCCAGAGCCAGTGGAATAACCACTACTGCGGCTACTACCCAGGCGGGTGTTTAAAAGCTCAACCTGGAGCAAGTGGAGATCCACTACTGTTGCTACTACCCAGGCGTCACAAACATACATTTATTCAATTTAAATCAAGCATGATCATTATCAATTCTCAAACATTAACCTGGAGCAAGCGGGACGAACCACCATCCTTGCTACTACCCAGGTATCTCAAGCATATATTTGTTTATTCCAAATGAGTTCAATCATCCATCAACATTAACCTGGTGCGTGCGTACGCACACTTTCTAAAAATACCAGGTGTGCGTGCGCACAAAGACATGCGTACGCACAAGTAAAATTTCAGCTTCTGTTGGGTGCGTGCGCACAACCATGTGCGTGGACACACACCAGAAAATCTGATTCTACTGCAACTTTAAAAAATTCAGTTTTTCGCACCGAATTTCCGGCGTCCATAACTTCCTCTACAGAAGTCAATTTTTTGCAAACTTTATATCATTCTCAAGCTTATAAAACATTCTTTAATTTAAAACAAACCTCATTTTCATCCAAAATTTGAGGAACAAGTTATGGACTACCAAAATTAATCAAAAATCACATTTTACTAAATTTTACCAAACCCCATTTTTTTTTTTTTACCGAAATCACACTTTCCTTTCAAAACTCATTTCCACTCAACTCAATATGCCATAACCATCAATATAACTTGCCCTTAACCATAGCACAACAATTCTTGCAACCTTAGCTCAATAACATCACATTTCACCCAACTTTACAAGCTTTAGTCACAAACTAACACATTTCTCTACATACACATGATGTCACTATCATGAAATTCTTCAACCATCATTACAACATTATTCATTGTGTCAATACTAACAAATTCCAATAAACACCACTCAATATTACCCATATCATTACATTGCCATAACCATAAGTCCTTCATCCATCATCATTATACTAGCATATACATACATACATATATATATATATATATATATATATATATATATATATATATATATATATATATACACATTCAACCCACATTGTCAGTTGCTCAACACAAACCCAACGTCAATTTATCCATCAACATCATAAAAAATAATCATGTAACACATTTAACCATTTCAACTTATCTTATAGTTTTCTAGCCTAAATTTTCACAGAGCCTTACATATTAAATGCGCAAAACTTAAACCATACTTTGACCAATTTTCGCGTATTTTTCCAAGGCAACCCACTAGGCAAGATTGCAAGCCTCAACATCAAAAATTCAGCATCTAGATTTCAACTCCAAGCTTCCAATTAAGCTTCCAACGTTCTCAATTAGCTTCATACCACATATATATACCTCACCTATATCATATCATGAATACCCATACATACACTTAATTTCCAACATACATAACCAAAAAATTCAATAGGGTTTGAGGATTCTCAACTCACCAACGGAGAATTAGAACAAGACTCAGCAAGTCCACCAAGTTAATTTGATCTTAAACATCGAAATTACACAAAATCTCAATACCAAAGCCTAATGATTTTTGAAATTGTAAATAGGGGAACTGAGAAAGAAAAAGCGAAGTCCTTACCTTACAATGTACTGGACTTTGTAGAGGTCGACGTCACGATCGCGTGGCCACAAACAGATCGTCAATCGGAGCTCCAGATTAAAAGTTATTGAGAAATGAAATTTGAGTAAGGGTTTGGAACCCTTTCTTCCCCTCCTTGAGTTTTGCTGAATGAGGAGGAAGATGAGCTTTAGCTCATTTAAATGATGGGTCCGGTTGTGTCTACAGGTCCGGTTTAGATTCGATTCAATCGGTTTGGCTCAATTTTGGACCAAATTCTTTGAAATTAGTGTCGAAATTCTCATTTTAACGAGTTCTATCTTATTTTAATATTAGATTTATATTTTTAATTTTTTATATTAAAATTTAATTTATTGACTAATTATTCACTAATTTCACAGAATTTACACAATACAAAAATAAGTGTAATATAAATATGAATATAATATTTTAATAATTAAAAATAACATCTATTTTTTTATGAACCATGATATCATGTATTTTTAACATTATTATTACAATTAAATAATATTAAAAAATATAAATTGTTAAAAAATGATATATAATTAACAAAAATAATATCTAATTGATGATAAACATAGATCAAAAATATAAAAAAAAAACTTAAAAATATTATAAGAACATTATACATGATAATATTTTTGGCATTCATTACCCAACATATATTGAGCAAATTATTTAAAAAACTAAAATAAAGAACTGTGGTCATCAACCAAATTTTTTAAATACAAAAAAATTTTTCCAAATAAAATATGCATTAAAATTTAGACGATTGATATGAATAATTAATATTTTTTATACTATTTTCTGTAGAATTAGATCATTTATCTTTTATTTTATAATTTTTTGTAGAATTAGATTATTTAGTGTGTGAAATTATATGATTAATGCTAGATTAATTTTATAAATGTTATTTTTTATGGTAGTATAAATATAATTTTAAAATAGATATTTTTTTTCTATGTTATTGCAATAGATAACATGGCAATCTTATATGAAATTAAAAATCTTATGTGTCATTCGTTCACTATGACACTACTTTGGACTCTCCTTTAATATACCATAACTAGATTAGACCTGCAATAGATATATACTATATAAAATTTATAAATTAATTTAAAATTTAATAATTATATAATTAAAATTTTATACATAACTTTGACTTTAAGTAAAACTATGAAAATACTCAATTCAAATTTATTTATTTGATTTCATATTATTATCTTTATTTTTTTTCTTTTAAGTAGTCATTTTTATTTATTTTTTATTTATTTAAATTATATTTGAATATTATAGTACAAATATAAAATTATTAGATAAAATACAATTTTAAATTTAATATTTCAATAGCCAAAATTAACATTCAATTTTCTAATTTTATTTTTTATGATTCACAATAATATTATGTATTTTCAATAATATTACAATTAAATAATATAAATGGTTGACAGAAAAAAGAAATTGGATAATATAATTAATGAATACAATTAGACTAAAAATAAAAAAATTAAAAAATATTGTAAAGGACATGATATTAATTGAAATTAACATTCAATTTTGTAATTTTGTTTTTCATGACTTATGATTGTAGTTAGTACCATATATTTTTAACATATTACAACTAAATGATATAAAAAATAAATTATTAAAAAAAGATATGATATAACAAATGAATACAATTATATTAAAAATAAAAAAAAACTAAAATATTATAAAGGTCTAGTGTTAGGAATTTATTACCTAATACACATATTTAACAAATTAACAAAAAAAGAGTTGTGTTATCAACTGAATTCTTTAAATACTTGTGCAAAAGAATAAAAGGCATGATATTATGTGAAAATAAGGGATAAAGAAGAAGTGTGAAATGTATGTTGATTTATATAAAAAATATAAGGAGTAAATATAAAAGAAGATGATTAATTGTGTTTTATTATTCAATTTATATTTTTAAATAGAAATAATATTAACAATGAAATCATATAGTATCATATATAAAAGTAAAAAGTAAAAGAATATAAAAATTATAGAATAACCTATAAAAAAATAAATGACATAAGAGTGAGAAGAAAAATGAAGAAAAATTCAAAGTTGCAATTTTATGTAACAATCGTAAGAAAGAGTGAGTATAGAATTCTAAGTTGCAATTATATGTAATAATCATAAGAAAAAGTGAGTATAAAAGAGGATGAATTATGTTTATACCTAATAAAAAATAATATTAATATTGAAAGTATATAGTATCCTATACAAAATAAAGAGTAAGAGAATATTAAAATTATAGAGTAAAGTGAGAAAAAAATGAAGAAAAATAAAAAAGAATCCTAAACTATAATAATGAGATACATGAGAAGCAGAAATAAAAGATTTAAAAATAATTCAATTAGACACAAAAAGATTAAAAAATAATTCAATTAGATAAGTGATAAGTAAATGGTGCCAATTAGTTATTTATGCTGACATGGCATAATATTAAAAAGTTAGAAGACTAAAAATGCATTAGAATACTTCTTTCAACTATGATTTAATATATTATAAATAGATTTGCAGGTTTTTTTACTAATCATAAATATGACTTAAATAACACTAGAATCACTGCAACTCTCTTATATGATCTAATTATGTCAAATCCAAATCAATCACATCAAGTGTACCTCATTTGAATAAGAATGACATCAAAATTACTTAATGATGATAGTGCATAAACTCAATTTAGAACAAACACACAAATAAAACTCAATCAACCAGAAAAACACATCCAAATCAATTTTGAATAAGAAAAAATCACGAATATAGCTTATATGACACTAGAAATCACTACAATTCTCCCGAATGACCTAATTACATCAAATTCAAGTCAATGAGACCAATTACACCTCATTTAACTCATAATAACACCAAAATTACTTAATAATGACGACATACAAACTCAATTCATAATGAACATACAAACAAGACTCAATTAACCACAAAATACATCCAAATCAATTTTTGGTCAAAAAAGTCGTGGATATACGTTAAATGACACTAGAATCAGTGAATCACAACTACCTTATATGACCTAATTATAACAAATCCAGGTTAATGACAACAAGCACAACACATGCATACTAACAAGACTCAATCAACCACAAAACACATCCATGTAAATTTTAAATCCAAAAAAGTCGTCAATATATTGGTCATAATTCTTGTTTCACCCTCTTAACAAGAACTTGTGTCATGGTTAAAAAATTTTAGTATCAAAATTGAGAAACTTTTGTGTCCCAACTAAAAAATTTGTGTTATTTCCTGATAAATTTTACATAATTCAAAATTCCTCCTTATCTTTATCATCATATTTTTTTTCATCTTTTTCTTCTTATTTTACCTTCTCATAATCTTTGTTTTATCCTCTTAATAAGAATAAAAACAAACAAAAAAAACAAAAAAAATAACATAATACTACAAAATTACTAGGAAGAACAGGAGAAAAAGAAGAAAAAAACCAACAACAACAACAGCAATAAAAAGAACGACTATGAAAAAGAAACACGCAAAAAAGAAAAAGATACAAAAATTCATGTTAGTAAAAATAGTTGAAACGCATTTTCACATTCTCATTAATGAAACTAGTTTTTATTAAATTTAGACCAACTTAATTAGACTTATATACCAAAAAAATTTGAATGTATAACAACTAACAAGACTCTATAAAATTATACATCAAACTCGTTCCAATTCCCTTATTTGTACATTTTTCTATTTAAGTTATCGTAATTATTATGTATGAGCACGAGATAAGGCTGACATGTTTACTGAAGAAAAAATGTGAATTAGGAATATGATACCAAAACAGTGAACAAGTTAAATTGATCAAAATTTTCATCTGGATCTAACCAACACTGAATTGAAAAATTGAAGTTTTGCTTCCAAGGCGCGCAATGGTTCACCTTTTGATGGTTTCCCTATCAAAACAGTGAACAAGTTAAATTTAAGAATGAGCTTGTACCAACCATCTCTAGTTCACATTAAACCATCAAGCATAATTCTGCTTCACTTGGGAAGCTGCTATCTCAAGTAGCATTTACCAGTTACCAAACAGCTACTAAACAAACATATAAACAACATGAAACGAAGATGCAGTCTATGAGAGTCCAGCATTCTGTTAAGGTTTCATTTCTATGAAACATTAAAAAGGGCCTTCATGATTTCAATCTTACATCAACTAAAATGACGAGTAGATTGAAGTCAAAAACCCAGTTCATCAAAACCCCACCAGCATTCAGCAGCATCTTAGAATGTTATATACCTATTTACAAATTATAACCGTTATTGATGTGCATAAATATCATATTTGAAAGCTATGCCCAAAAAAAAGTTCTGCAAAAATTGTATTAGGAAGTGACATGTCTTCTTGTCAGAATCACAGGCTTGCTTAGGTAACAAAGAGGAATTTCAAGTCAGCCTCCGTCAATTTCCCTAGCGCCTCGGAGGAGCCGCCAATAGTCCTAGAGGGACATGAAAGCAATTGCCATTATTCATAACACATTGTGTCAAGGTATGCATACCTACATTTCAAGCTTGTTCACACATTTAACTTACCCTTCAAATACTAGTTCCTTTTTCTCTTGCAGTTTTAAAATCCTCTCCTCAATTGTGTTTTCAATGACAAATCTGACGATTCTGTACAGCAAAACAATGTCAAAATTTCACCATAATAATAACAAGAGTAACCAACCCAACCCTCCATTTCTTTTTTCTCCTTTTAATTGCATTTTCTAAGTGTTGGTTCAAGAAGCAGCACCTGATTGGCTTATATTGCCCTATCCTGTGAATTCTGTCTTGAGCCTGACGCTCCACAGCAGGGTTCCACCAAGGGTCCATCAAGAAAACCTGAGCTTGCCCAACAAATGAAGCCACGTTTTAACAAATTAAATCTAGGCAAGGCTATTGGAGGGGAAAAAAGAAAAGGAAGAAAATACAATAAAAAATAGTACCAATATTTGACTACTTTCAAAGCCTACATCAAACAAAATGTTTAAAATAGTGACCAAGAAAAGGGACTTTAAATAGTCCATTATTTGTGTAGAAATATAGGTTTATGAAAACAACAGTTCAAGGAACATGTGACAAAAATCATATTCAAGTAATCAACCCATTATGAATATATGTGGCCTACACTGAAGAAAATATGGTGCAAAAAGAGGAGCAAGAACCAAACCTAGAAAAGAACACCACAGCAAGTCATAACTCATAAGTTTGCATTACAAGTCAATAAATAGATTAACCTATTTTCCCAAAGAAGCTACTCTTAACCATAATCAAATTTATCACACTAGGAATCCCAAATATGTCGAGTTATTAACTGATTGAGGAAATATGTTAAGAACTTCTCGTAAGTGAAGTTTAAAATATGGCAACACCGCATAGGCACTGGGTTGAACTTGGTTTTCAGGCACTTAATACTCCAAATGGTTCAAATCTTGTGCATAATGAATGGCCACTCATTATAGTTCAAAACTATACGATTACCTTGGTCGGTGAACGATACAACACTTTTTGCTCAGTGCATCATAGGTCCTACCAGTATCCATAAACTAATCTCCAGATACTCTAAAACTGACTTAAAATTTGACAGCAGAATATAAAAGATGCAAAAGGAGATAACTCACATGTGATGCAACTGTTAAATTGAGAGCAACACCACCGGCCTTCAAGCTCATGAGGAAAATTTTGCAGCCTGGATCATCAGTAAATCTCTTAATGGCAGCATCCCGAGCAGCCAATGACATGCTTCCATTCAATTGAACACAAGATACACCTGACTGCAATCAGCTTGTGATGTCATCATCTTGATGCATTCTACACACATTTATAAAGTTGAAAGTGACATAAACATTACCTTGTGCAGGGAGTAATTTATGAGATCCAGGAATGACGTGAATTGACTAAAAACAATCCCTTTTGCAGATCCATCCCTTTCAACCATAAATCTGATTTCTTCTCTCTGCAGCGATTTCACCTCATTCAAAAACGAGTTTACCAGAAGAAATTGCAGACCAATAGATAAACTCATAAGAACATTTTTTCAAGACATAGAAGCATTGCTTCAGGTACAGCTTCCCAGATGATGTCTCTCTTACCTAATTCCCCCCTCCCCCACCAAAGAGCTGATAATAATATTATAGGAAGAATAAAATAAAAATAAATAAAAATCAACAGTCAAACCCTTCAGCTGGGTGATCTTTCAATAGACAACCATTTTTCTTCTAGCAAGCAAACTACATGAATTTGTAAGATACACACCAGTGCCTCAATTTTAGTGCTTGTCTGAAAGTTCTCAAGCCAAATTCTGTTTAGAATGCTGGAGGATCTGAAACCTTTAATGGTTGTCTTATTAGCCTGAACCCCAACATCCTTGTTTGAAGTTAAATCAACAGTAAGTAACTTAGAGCATGTGGGGCATGATACTTGTCCTAAGGAAGCAGAAAAGTCTATCAAGCATGCCTTGCAAAAGATATGCTCACAAGAAGTAACCTGAAACAAAAAGGAAAAGATATTTGAATAAAAATAAAAAACACAATAAAGCTGGTTGAAGTAGCTTTCCCATTTACATGCTTGTAAAGACAGAAATAGTGGAGATACAATAATAAGTTTATTTACAAGAAGAAAAGATGAACTTACAACAGGATCTTCTACTGGCTCATGACACAGGCCACAAGCTTGTTCAACATTACCATTACTAGGCAAGTTACTTTCTCTCATTGCAGTAGCTTGAGAATATACCACAAGATATGGATGATCAACAGCCTGTGTATTTAACCAGTGATGCATGAGGCACATGAGCAGACATATAAAAGGGGAATAATTAATGATAAGAACAACTTTAAGATAATAAGAGTAATGAGAGTAATAAAGGAAATCAACTTCTGATTTCCACATTTAAAAGGAGGGGGAAAATAGTATTGAAATAAAGAATAACAATATTTCAAATAGGTCACTCAGTTTTAAAATGAAGCTAAGAAATTCCTGCCATATAGTGTGTTTTTAGTTTATCAATGTCTGTACAGACATGTCCTATAAACTACTAACAATTCCCGCCATATACTGTCGTATTCTTTTAAGCTTTAAGGTCCCGTCAAAAAAAAAAAAAAAGGCTTCAAGGCGAAACGAATTCCACACCTTGTCAGATTCAACTTGAAATAACTCACCCAAAAGAAATAAAAAAAGAAAAGAATTAGAAACATGGTCAGTTAATTGGGATTCAAGAACTTCAAAAGGAGACAGAAGTATAGAACTTCTGATTAGTTCCATTAGAATAATGAGCATTCACCTGCCGAAGCCGTGTGAGGAGGTCAAATATATGAGCATAATTATTCATCAAAGTATTTTCCTCAACATATCTGTAAACAAAAAAAGTAAAATATTTGAACACAAGTACACAACCATTGATGACTAGCATGGCTAAATCAAAATAGAAGAAATTTTTTCCCATTATCTAATAATTGTAAGAATGGAATGGAATATAAGGAAACGACCAAGAGAAATCATGTATACCCAAACCCTGGATTCACCTTCTGTTCCATTTAAATAAAAAAGAAAAGTAGAATCATAGGCTCGGAATCCATTTTAATTACAAAAATATAATCATGAAAGAAATCTATAAGAAGTTAATTCTATATTTTTTACCCATCATTATCATTTCCCCCTCACTACTTTCTTCTCCACTTGCTTCAAATTGAGAAGTGTGGGAAAAGGAATTCATATTCATACAAATTCTGATATGACAAAGTACTGGTATAATCTAATATTAATCCACAAACATGGTTAAACTAAACTTGTTTGACATGATCAAACTTCTATGAGAACATTGATAGCAGCTTGGAAACCAATCATCTGAAGTTGAGGCAAGGCAAGGCATGCCAGACCTAGCTAATCAAATGTCAGATGGAAGTTTCTGATAAAGACTTTTTGGCTTATGTTTTGACCCACTATATTAACCTCAACCCTAGTTGACAAAAGGAACTGTTCAGGACAAGCAATTGCCCTCCAGGCCAATTTCATTCACAACAAGGTGATATGAGAAAGTAATTTAACAGCAACCAGTAAATTCAATAGCACTTCATTCTTATGGAATAAATTTTATTTTTGTTTTTTCACAGACAACAGCTTTACCATACTTTATGATGAGATAAAGAATACGACATACGTATTAAACTGTGCCTGACTTTCATTGTATAACGATTCATAATAGTCTTGCTCTTTTATATCCAGGCTATCCTTCCTCAATGAAACCTGCAAGGAGAAATGAATTAGAAATAAATATGTAGGGTTTCCATATTCATAATTGCACAACTAGCCATATGAGCAACAGGAACTTACAATTCTAGGTGGTAGTGCAAGATCAGCAGCCCTGCCTGTTTTAGTTCGCCTTAGAACTATGTTCTTTAAAATTTTGTTCTTAAGCAGTATCATAGCTCTTCTTCCATAATCACCATATCCATACGATTGAATTGGTGTGGCAACATACTAATCAAGATTAAACATGAATAATAAAGAGCATGTTAACTTGTCAGCTAAGACTCTGTACAAAATTAAAAAGAATTGGCAACACAATCTCTGTCACACATGGTAAAGAAAAAATTAGATCAACAAACTGTAGACTTACTTTGTTCCACCAACAAAAATGTCTAACAGAACTGTGACCACAGGCTGAACATTGTTTAGAGGAGCTGCACAAGGGAACCAGAATATTAAACATAGTTAACAATTCCAGAATATCTAGTATTGAAGAATGTACAAATACATATACCTATGAAGGCAGCACATGCACCCAACACCGTATATATTAACATAATGATGCAAGTATTTGAAAAGTGTGAAAACAACAGATGACAATGCTTATCAAATCCACATATTGTTTTTGAATCTAAGCCATACCTGTGATCAAGAGCCCGGCAATCACAGTCCTTGCAGAAATAATAGGAATAAGGAACTATTTGCAGAAACCGAACCTGCATAATGGCATTCTACGTGAATTATGTCCATGATGAGATATAAAACTTAGCTTTCAGTCTTCCACCAAACAGCTTATAGGAGAAGTTTGTCCTTGATAAATTATATAAAAAAAGCAAAATAGATGGTAACCCAAAAAGACCGTAGTGTTACCAGAGAATACAGCTCTCCAACACGGTTCTGCAGGGGAGTGCCACTAAGCGCCCATCTGTATGAAGAGTCTAAGGCAAGAACAGCTTTTGCAGTGTTACAGTGTCTCGACTTTATGTAGTGTGCCTATTTTTCATATAAAGGAACAGATCAATTCATATCTCACAATGATGATTTATAATATATCGTTTGCAATAAATAAGAAACACCAAAAATGTAAAATTAGAGTTATTAAATCAAAACCTAGGCTAGAGCAACAAGTCATTAGCTTTAAGAAAACAAAATGAACTGTGTAGGAGATAGCTGATTAAAACTTTGCTTGGGGATATTCAAACAATAAAGAAAACACCCTCAGATGTGTGGAAATAATAGAAAAAGGGAAAGGTACAAAATAACTATTTCATTAAAAAACATCTTATGGAAATTAGAAAGTTCAATTATAGAAGTAAAATAGTTCCATTAATCTTGATCATAGTATGCTATCAAAACTCACTTCATCCAATATGATCCGCTGCCATTTTACAGCATGAAGAAATGATTTCTCCCTGTCAGTGGAATCTAAATCATCCATTCCCAAGCCCATTTTCTCTTTCTTTTTCTTGTCAAAACCATCCTGTTCCAATTCTTCATTCCAATACTCAGGATCTTTTATCTTCTGTTTTGTAGCAAACTTTTTCTTTTTCTTCATTTGTTTTGACTGTTTTTCTGTTCTCACAGCATCAGGTCCACAAAAATACCTCAGGTGATAAGGTAACTTATTCAGGTAAAATAACTTTCCGCAATATTGGCACTTTTCCTTAGGAGGCATCATATATTTTCTGTACTCAGACTCCACGATGGAGTAGGTTGTTATTACAAAATCATATTCAGATAACTGTTCAACATTCTTTCCTCTCCTTGCCCCATGATAAACCAGCACCTTGGTGCTTCCTTTCAAAGTAAATCGATCAATCTCATTAACCCACTGAGTGACAGCAACCACAGGACAAATAACAAGTGTTCCTTTGATAGCAGGTAAGACTCTTGATGAACCTGCCACAGGTGCAGGTTCATCTTGCTCACAAATTATGTGCTGGAATTGACGTTTAGCAAGTACTAGAGTAATTGCTTGAATAGTCTTCCCCATCCCCATCTCATCCGCAAGAATTCCTCCTCTTGACACAGAACTTTCCTGCTTCAAAGCCCATGCTAACCATTCCTTCTGGTACCTCAACAAAGGCATAGTCAGATCTGAGGATGGCTCAGCAGTTTCATTCATTTCTTCATTTTGATGATCTAAGTCAGCATCTGCTGATAAATTCTCATCGATCCACCTTTCTTGCTCCTCTTCCCAAGCATGCCATAGTAATACTATGTCAGATGCTCCCTTTTTGCTTTTCCTTGTTTTTTTCTTCTTTCGGTTATTAACCAAATTGACAACAGCTGCTGGCTGAATCTCTACATCAATCAGTTCTTCATTTCTCAAGTTGTGTGTCTTTCTTTTCTTTTTGGACTGTGCCTTTCCCCTTTTGTATAAAGGGTTGCTACCATCAGATGAATCAGAAGTGTAATCAACCATTATATCAGAAACACTAATGCTTAAAGTTGGGTCTTGATTCAAGTCGAAAACATTGTTCCCATCTAATGCATCTGTAAGAAAATGACGTTTAAAAATAAAACACATATGTCAGCATAATAATATTGACGATTACATAAATAAGAAGGTTTCAATTTTCTTGCACAATGATATCTACTCTGCTTCTCCTACAGAGTCATGATAAAGTAAACTAGAATCTTAAACAGACATAATTACTAGTTCATAAAACATTCCTTGAGTCAGACATCCTTTCCTTTCAATTGGGCAACACTAACAACTCAAACCGTATAGCCAACCAAGTACTACCAACTAACAAGCAAATATCATAAAATGAAAATTCTTAAAAAATAAAATCCAAACCACGAAGAAAGGTAATTAATATTAATATACCTTCATACTTGGAATCCGAAGATATTGCATAAGCATCTCCATCCATATCGTTAGTTTCAACTCCTTCAGTGGTATCCCTCGGTTGCTTCCCCCTCCCTGCTCCTAAATCCGCACATGAACACACCACAATATAACTAACTAAAACAATAACTAAGTTCCGCAAAGCAATAAATCATCACACTCGAAACCCTTTTTTTTTAATGCTAAAAAAAATCAACTTTGAAACACTTTGCATTGCGAAACCAATTAACCTCACGAAGAGAGCAAAGGTATCAGTTGAATTGGGTCACTTGTATCCAAGCATGCCTAAAATCTCTAACACTGGAATCACTTGTTAGACTCAAAACTCCGTTAAAAAGTAATAGTAAATAAACAAAATATAAAATAAAAACTGAAAATGGCTAAAAATAACGCACTCACAAAGTCGCAATTCAATAACATTGTAGCAGATACCAAAAGGTAGTAAAGTCAACACCAAAAGCCGCGAAAAGAAAAAAAGAAAAAAACAAATAAAAAAATCGGAAAAGACAAAATAAAATTAAAAAAAAGAAGAAGAAAAGAAATAGATAGTAGGAGTGTTAGTGTGTTACCAGAAGGCGAGGTTTGGGAAAGGCGACGATGAGAACGAAGCTCCATTGTGAAAGAGAGAAAGAGAGAGAGGGGTTTAGGGTTTTATGTTGCGAGAAAAGAAAAGAGAGAAGTGAGAAGAGGGAAGAGAGGGGGGAAGATGGTTGTTTTAAGGGAACCGCACTCGCTCCACAAACTGTGTGACACTCAAACGGCGGGAAGACACTTTGTTTAACAGTGCCTCAACGACAAGTGCTACTATTCTCTGCAACGCGGACCACCTTATCCCTAATTAATTAACTAATCCGCATTTATTAATGATATATATTTTTTTAAAAATAAAGGGATTTGTTAAGAATACCAAAATTTACGGAAAAAATATTTTGTAGAAAAGGTAAAAGGTAAATTTTTATGTTTTTGATATTATTAAGAACTTTAAATTTATACTTTTTATAAAATAAAATTCCTTTTTGCACTTGTAACAAGTATTTTTAGTAAACAATAATTTAAATGTGTCACTTTTTTTTTATTTTTTGGGAAAAAAATATTACTAGAGTTTTATAACTTTTAAAGAATGTAATTTGACGTTTTAAATTCGTCAATTGATTAAAAGAAGAATGATTTCTTTCGATTTTTTTTAATTGTTTGATAAAGTATAATTTTTTATCATATATTTTTTAAGTAAAACAAAAAAAGATATATAAAAAATATTTGATAATAAAAAATCATATTTTACTGAATAGTTAAAAAAATTGAAAAAATCTACTACTAATTAAAAGAGATGTTCTGTTAATTTTCTTTTTAGATTATCTTTTATATTATTTTCTTTCCTTTTGTTATCTAATATTTTTTTACATTTTTCACAAAATAAAGGATCTATTTATATTTATACCAAGTGTAAGTGTTGTCGTTTGTCGATATTATTTTCGTTTTTTTTTTCGGAATTTTAAACGGTCAATGTACCTTTAAATACAGAATCATTGAACATTTCTCTAATATTCTCTTTCTTCATTAACTCAAAATTGTTTTATCTTACTTTTTGACCACATTTAATTTCAAAACTTTTACTATTTGTGTATTTAATCATAGTGGCAGATGATAAAAATCATGCGAGTATCCACAGAGAATTTTTTCCTGAAGACAATAAAAAAAATAATTTTGCATCATTTGACAACGAGTGATATTATATTGAAATAAAAATTTTATATTTTTCTTAAAAAAAACTAAAAATGCGTTTAATTTACATTTTTTTCAGTGTTTTTTATTTTTTAAATTTTGTGAAAAAAATAAAAACAGAAAATAAAATTTTATTGTTTTTATTTTTTATTTATAAAATTCAAAAAATAAACTAAAAATAAAAATAAAAAATATAAACACAAACTAAAAGTAAATTGACCATTTTATTTTTGTCTTTAATATTTAAAAGTGTTTACACTTTACAATTTTTTATTTGTACTAATAATTTTTTTTATCGTGCTATTTTTTAATCTGACTGGTTAAAAGACTAATTTTTTATAGATCAAAGTTTAATTTAAAAATTTGTTATCGATCAATTACTACATATATAAAATTAAATTTAAATTCAAACACTTATTTAAATAAATTAATAAACTAATCACTAAACTAATCTAACTTAATCTTTTGTACTAACAAAATGATGATAAGAAAAAGTGTTAAAACAAGGTTCTTCGTTATTACAGAAAGAGAAACAGCACTCACCAAACACGAATGGCTGGGATCCTTCCATTCATGGTATGTATATAGTTATTTAGTTAGCACAGTAAGCGTGTTATGTGTTGAACTTCCTCCTGTGAACACGTTATCATTGGTACACATTATTAAAAGCATTTTGTATTTAGACTTTGGACATGAACAAACCAAGAATAGAGTCATGGGTGAAACATTATTTTATTTTTTATATTATCAAAGTATGTTTCTTTTTTTCTTTTTTCTTTTTTCTTTAAAATGGAACATTTGTAAATAAGGTTGCTTACTGAAGAAGAATGGATTTCGGCAGTTCCAAAAGAATGGTACTATTGTCTTAGTGGTATGATATAATGCTACACGACAATAAGAATAGAAAATTTGGTCCATGTATACTAGAGTTTTAATAATTAATTAGGTCATACATGGAAATATTTTTATTAGATTTCGTTACTTAACTTTTCAAGATTTAGCTATTTCTGATAAGGAAATATTTGTAACTTATATATATAGGTCAGACAAATTAGGCTTATATAGAGTTCTATGCTGGTGGGTTTCTTAGTCAGGACCTTGTAATATTTTTAATAATATTAAGCCCCTGTTTGTTTTATCCTTTTGCGCGTGAAAATAAATGGGCCCAATCCAATGGCAATTTCTGAGTTGATGGCTTTGGAAAATAATTATTGAATAGGAGTCGGTGAAACTTGAATGTTGGGGATGTTGCATGTTGACGGTGATTGTTGAATAGGAATAAATTGTTGAAGTTTAGGTAATTTCTTCTAAACTCATGGTAAATTTGTACGTAAGTTACTTTTGTTTATATATCATTATTTCAGCTATTGATTAAGTAAATTTTCAATCTTGCATCAATGTATTCAATAAATATGTTTACACTATATTGTATTTTATAGTATTTATATTATACCACATAACGTATTTATACTGTGTGTAATGTGCAAATTATTGATTTTACAAATCCCTCTCCAAATACCAAAGAAATCAAAATCTTTCCAAATACCATTTGAATGTCTACAACTTCTTCTTCTACCTCTCAAAATACACATCGAAGGAACTGCTTCTTCTTCAACCTCATTGCTTCTTCTACCTTTCTTTCCACTGCTCCTTCTTCTCTACCCTTCCTGTAGGTGATGAGTGTGATTTTTCCGGCGATCCACTCGCAAAACCTTCCCCAAATACCCCTATAATATCCACTGCTTCTTCTTCTACTACCCCACTGCTTCTTCTACCCTTCTTATAGGTGATGGGTTTGATTTTTCCGACGACCCACTCGCAAAACCTTCTCCAAATATCCGTGTAATGTCCAGAGCTTCCTCTTCTATCACGCTACTCCTCGAACCGTTCGTGTAGGTGAAGCGTTTGATTGTTCCGGCGACCCACTTGCAAAACCTTCCCCCAAATACCGCTTTAATGTCCACAACCTCTTCTTCTACCTCATTCCTCGGATTTCTTCGGTGACTCATCTTTATTGACAGATTTGTCCGAACTCCGTCGAAGACCCTGCCTACTGCTTCTTCGTTTAGGGTTACGCGGGTGTCCTATTCTGTGATTCACAGGCAGAGTGAAGTATTTCCAAAACCGTCGAAGAAGGTAACTCATCCCTTTCCTGGGAACGGTTCCTGCGACCGACGTGCAAAACCCCTTCGAAAAACCATTGTAAGGCCTGCTACTTCTTCTTCTAGGTAATTCGTTTGTTTTTTGTTGTCGATTTTGACAACCAATTTTGCGTGATTTGTTCTGATTTTCACTTTCTTTAATCACCGTTGATCGAAGCAGATTGTTTCAATTTGAATGCAAAAGTTGATAATAGTTGTTCATGGTGGTGTTTAATGTTAATCAGATTGATGGCCATGCGTACTCCTCAAACACGAGACGAGGCAGAGGCGAAGTAGGCGGAGAATAGGAACTGATAGCTGGATATGCAAGTTCAAATTCGCTTCAACCTGGGAAATGTAAAAGATGGTATGGCCCCAAAATACTTCTGCGGAAAATATGCCATCTGTTACATGTCAAAGACAGACACCAACCCGAATAGGCTATTTTTTGGATGCCCATTGTTAAAGGTAAGGACCCAATTCTTCATGTATGATCACTAAGTTTATGCTAAATTTGAGTTGATTTTGAATTTTTGGAATGGAGGTTTAGAATATAGATTTTGGTTATTTTCCCTAGCTCAAGTTGTTGTGGATGTGATTTTGAATTGTTTGGAATGGCATGCCTATTGGTTATGAAAATGATTTGATTTTGTAAGCGATATGCTGTTAAAATGGGTTGATTTTGCATATGATTTGATATTGATGCTGGTTAATTTTGACGAATGATCAAGAACTGGGAAATAGTAGATTTATTGAAAATAGATGTACCTAGATTAAAAATGTTGATTTTGACATGAATTCACATGGAACTTGATCTGATATAAAAAATGGCTTTAAAATTTGAAAGGATTTTTAATATTTAGCCTTTAGGGATTAATTACAATCACATATGTGGATTATATTGAATTGGAGTGTTTTGTACCACCATACATTCATTGTGTTCTATTTGATTTAGGTGACAGAAGCACACTGCAAATTCTTTCTCTGGGTTGACGACCACATTGTAAGGGTCAGAGCGGAGGAGGCTACAAGGGATCGGGTGATGGGAAGCAAAATCATGTTGAAAAATATCTGGGAATGGATAACCTGATAGCACATGTAGAGGAAAGAATAGTAAGCCTAGAGAAGCTGCTGAACAAGAAAAGTAGAGAAGCAGAGTTGAGGAAGAAGACTAGAGAGGCAGCTGCAAGAGAGATAAAGGCTTCATCAACAAAGTCTAATGATTAGATGAAAATCAGAACCTGAAGCACCTCTATTAGGTTCAAAAAGTTAATAATAATTGCCTTCTATCTAAATTTCTCTACTAGAATGTAGACACTCAATTGCTTGAAGCTTTTAAAGGAAAAATTGTCGATGACTTTTTTTTTTTAAATGGGCAACATGGTTGAAAGTTGATTATGTTTCTAGTTACGTGTTCTTGTTTTACCTATACATACGTATACATTTTATGTTATATATTTTTGTGAGTTAGTTATCGAAGTGCCCTACTAATTTCAATAGCATATGAAGGCTAATAGGTTGTAGTAAGTCAGTCCGAATACCAAAAAGAAACAACCTTTTTTTTAGTGACATAAATGCTGAATATTGCAGTCATGTTATAACTCAATTTTTGGTAATTCTGTGAGAGTAGCAAGGAGAATGGCATGACAATATAGACTGATGATTTGGTGACTTCCATGACAAATCATGCTGCCACCACAATAGATAATTGAGACAATATGTTTTTCTTCTAATTTACTAGTGTGCAGCATAAATATGGACATATCATAGAATGAAAAAGCTGAAACTAAACCAGAATGTTATGTTAGGCTTGGGGAAATGGGTGAATTGAAACTTGTTAGTCAAGTTTAGTTGCTTTCCTTTCAGAAATTTTCCTGCATAGGTTTTCAAATTCCTAATCTCTTGAACCTAAATAAATGTTAACACTTCTAGTTTATCACACCATGATGATTGGCCACTGCTTGGTTCTAATATACGTCATTTGTTCAGCAAAAATTGGATTGCCATTTATTATTATATATCAGGTTTTGTAATTTTGATGATTTTTATTTTCGCATTGTAGAAATATTGTCCTAGCAATAAATTTTGCCGAGAGTATCATCACCATAGATGGTGTTGTGTATGTCATAGATTGTGGTAAAGCAAATGGGACCAGCTATGATGCTTTAAATAAGCTAGCGTGTCTGTTACCATCATCGATTTCAAAGGCTTCAGCTCATCAGGTATTGAAGTAGTAGATCATCATCTTTATCCCCTTGCAGATGATGTTTAATGCTCAAAATGAAACATTTGTTTTCTTATATAACCAGAGCTTGCCACTATTGCTGAATCCTTTATTTGCTAAATTTGCTTGACTTTACTGCCCTCTTCCTGCACTTTATATAATTACTCTTACTTTGTAACTCAAGGTCAAAGAGAGAGTGCTAATGGGTTTATCATTTCAGAGACGTGGCCGTGCAAGTATAGTGCAAGCTGGATTATGTTATAGTATGTTATAGGGTGCTAACGGCTTGTTGCAGGTCTTACCATGTACTGGGCTGATCTATTTTTCTTCTTATATAGTAATATTGAATGAGTGTATGGCTTATTGTAGGTTTTACCATGTACTGGGTTTGGTTGTGCCATCATTCGAGACATTAGTGGTGTCTAGAATTATGGTCCTGAAATGTGTGGCCATGATGTAAGTTTTTCTTCTAACCTATTTCAAGTAGTTTCACAATCATGCTCGTTTATATCTCATCATTTTCCCCTAGTGTTAGTTACTTTAATTAAGTGAATATTTAGTCTTTCTGATGTAGTGGGGATTGGGCTTGGTGAACTAACGTTGGAAAAAACATTTATTTATTGGTAGTTCTACTCTCTCTAAAAGTAAAGTGGGCTAGCTGCCAATTTGGGCCAGTAACAAAAACAATTAGTAGATAATTCAGCTGATGAGTAATGCATCATGTGGCTTGAAACCGGTGAAGCCCAACTTTTTCCAGAATTTTAAGCGAAACCAAGATTCTCCAGGTAACTATTTATTCCATTCATGTCTCTGTCTACACCTACCCTGCTCATTATTTGTTTGAGTAGTAGTTTTTTGTTTGAATAGCATTTTTTGGTTGAATATCCGCGTAAAATGTTTGTTGGTTAACTGATATGTGTCACGTAATCTATATACTACCATGGTTACAAATAGAATAACACTATTATAAATCTCCTATACATGAGGAACACTACATGACACATCGAATTAGCTAGAATGAAGTTGTTATAGAACCATTTGTCTTAATTTTGGGCATTTCAAACCAATGTAAAACACATTAAAGATAAACTGAGATAACAACTTACAATTAAGCAATGTTAAAACAGTTAACAATGGATTTCATAAACCAAAACGTAAAAACATAAATAACAGCAACCAGAAAACTAAACAAAGACGTTAAACAAAGTTCCACAATACATTTATTTGGAATAGATGAACAATGTCAATTATTTCTAAACTAGAAAGATCCCTTCAAAATACTTTAGTGTAGATCTAACTGTGATCGGGTGTGGCATTCCTGGGTCTCGCCATGCTCTCCTCACCAATAGATTTCTAATGCCATGTTGATTGTCATATTCTGTCAACACGAGCTCTCGGTACCTGTAATTGACGAGTAAATCTCTTTCCTTTGAATTGTTCACCAACAAAATTAGGTTATCATCCACAAATAGTATCGGATTTTCCCTGATGATTCAACTCGCAAACCTGTAATATTGATGTAATGTTTTGTTTCCACTGGCGTCCTCATTCAAGTGCCAAATTGATGCGACATAACCAAATTCATTGTGTGTATGAGCGAGGAGTGCAACTTTCTCCTTGTGGGTTAGTAAATTGTGAACCGTATATGTTGCACCTACTGGAATAGACACCTCGCTAAAAGATTCATCTTCGACACTGTAACATAAAATAGACTTGGGTGTAGCATAACTATCTCATGTACCAGTAATCCAATATGCATGACCATTATGAAAAAGAGAGTTAGGGTCAATTTTTCTACACCAGGAAGACAATTAACACAGTGAAACCATGTAGAACGCCTTGAACAATATCTAGAGAAAAAAACATAGGCATCAGCTATGTCCCTTTTGCACATATGAATGATGTTGAAAGCATCTGTGCTTGGGACATGACTAAAACCATATACTGGGAAATATGATCTACTATGGTCCCTGTGGGGGTCCAAAATTTTTCTAGATCGTTGTGTTGTTGGATTCCATACCATAAGTCTTGTGTCATCTTGTCCACGGAAGAACTTGAAACATATGATCCCGTTTGACACTCCCACAATACGAAACCACCTTTCGATGCCAACTCCGAAAGGTTACTGAACAGGAACTTCTTCTCTGGAAGCAGCATCCACTACAAATAGTGAATCTAAACCCATTAACAGTAGTGAGTATCTAACATGAAATAAGAGATGTTGATCTAACACCTTCTGCCTTCGCATGTGTTGTACACGTTTCTGGTTGGCTAAGGCGTTGGAGCTAGAATTTATTCAAGCACATACATCTCCCTACAACTTTGGCACTACTTTGCAAGAAGATTTTCTGCAACAGTTTATCCAAAATCACTGGCAACGGAAGATAATTTTGTTGGAATTTAGTCATTTTTCTTGAGCCTCGTTTGGTAGTCTTGATTTTTGGTACGTTTATGTTTGGTGTAGTTTGTTTGGTTGAAGTTTTTGGTTCGCTTATAAGTAATGAACTTCAATTTCTCTAACTTATTAATTGTGTGATATGTTTCGTCAAATGAGAATTTGAAATGGAAGAATATTGTGTTTACCGGTGTCATTGTAACCAGTTTGAACTAGGTGTTGTATACCATTAAAACTGACTCCTCTATCAAAGACTTGGCTATGCTTGCTAATAAATTATGTGGGAGTTCCAACATTCTACTTTTCTCTGATTATTTGTTTATCTAATTTGAAATTAGAAGCAGCCTCCAATCTTTTGTTGTATAGTGGAAAGACGTGCGAACCCAATCCTTGTGTTCAGAAAGTGTTTTTATCTTATCTTGCTAAATGAGTCTCTATGTGTATTTACATTATCTAGGTAACTGAGTGAGTCATCATTTACGTATCAACTTGATTTCCAATATTTTTTCCCTTATCACAGCATTAGAACCCCTCATCCTAAAGAATACCATGTCAGTCACAAATTAATCTTGTCACACCAGATTTAATCATTTCTGCAGTTTCTGCATAAATTTTTAAAAAATTTACCCAGTTCTTAAATATGATGTTAACACTTCCATGTTTTTACCCCTGTGGCCATACAAATACCAAAATCAATTATTGCAAATGAAAAATATTTTGTGGTTTAATTTATAAACAAATAATTAATGGAAGTTTAAAATTCTTCTGATGATAGATTTGTCTAACTGTTAATATAACCAAATACCTGTATAATGCGAAATATATAACCCATATATACAATCACAAAGCCACAATTCGAAAGACATAATTTACATTAAATTAAATAAATTTATGAAATAGAATACTAACATGTCCAACCAGAACTAAATATGTACACATAACATGGCCACCGAAAATTTATTACAAAACATAACTGCACTCAGATACCAAAAAACAAAAAATTTAGTGCTATTCTTTCCTATGATGGTGGTGTTCTCTGGTTCACAGACGAATCCGAAGAGTCAGACGATGAAGTTCTTCGGTATCTCCTACTAGGTCCTGCTATTACCACTACCCCTCCCCCTGCTGATGGAGGTTTATCCTGTAATAATTTTGACAAAATTATCCTTCATGAATGAAAAATAAAAGACCCTAAATTTAATTCACTAAGTACAAGAATTATTGTTACCCTAACTCCTGAGAACGCGGTGGTCGACCTTGTTGCCTCCCACGCTGCAGGCGTAATAACCGTTCGGTTTCGAACGCAGCCAGTTGTGCGTCCTTGTTGAAGTGAGCCTTGCATCGGTCCGCTAGCCAATTTTTTATTTGGTCAGACAAGACGTTGGAGGCATATATCTCCTCAACCGCGCTGGGCTTTTCTTCCTTATGAGTACTGTCCCATGCAAGCATGTAGAAGATACCCCAACCAACATAACTCAGTTCCATAATAAGAGTGGAGTTTGTCGATAGAGAGATCTTATCCTCCCTTTGTCTGATGCTTTGATTAAATACTTGTTACCCTCTCTCTCTTTGGGTGGATATGAAGACAGTTGTCCTGTCTGTCTATGAAGTAGAGATCACTGGTCGTGAAGAAGGAGAAGTGTCGTCCAATGCGCTGTGGAAACCGTACATATTCCTACATTAACAAAAACAAAATTAAATGTTACATATATGTGGAAAACATTAGATACATAAAAGAAAAAGAAGATAAATCTGTGGCGTAGGATATAAACTTACATCTGTTTCGAATATGTTAAATAGGAAAGTCTGGTCAGGGCATCTTCTTACGTTCCTAAATGCATTCACGTAACTAACCAACAGGATTGAAAAATTCATCAACGTTAAAACGAACAAAGCATGCAAAGACACAACAAAAAATTGAAAAGACATAAATGTTAAAAATAACAAATCATGCAAAGGCATACTAATGTGTTTGGAAAAATAGTTGATCTAAAACCAGATTACATTCAGAATGCTTACCAAAATGCTGGCTCCATTCTTGTTTGCTAGAAGTATTGACTAGTTGATGAACTTGATAGGCACGGTGAGAGAAGAAGAACAATTAAATTGTTGGTGCGAAACGATGTTGGGAAGAAGTAATGTTTAACTTTTAAAGAGGGTTTAGCCAAACGTCGCACTTGGTGGGATAGGAGGTTGAATGGATATCTCGATCTATCCATTAGTATTCAAACCCCCTTAGTAATTAAACCTTTTTGAAAATGTAAACTGATGAATAAATACATAGAATAAAATGTCTCCCATAATTAATATTTGTTTGGAATTGGTAAATGAAATTAAATAACCCTTCGTTAGTATGCGTATTAATAAATTAATTAAACATAAACATAGAGAAAGTTTGATTAAAGTTAAATAAACATTAATTATAATAAGTGTATATCTAGTGTTTGTGATTAGCTAACTTATTCGAATAATTATTAGTTAATTGCTTTACAAAATATGGGAAATAATTGAAACGATTTTATCAGTAACAAAACAAAACGCGAGGTTCCATTTTATAAACGCATAAGAATTGCAATTAAGTAAATATAATTTTCAGCATCCCAACTTAAAAAACAAGTGGGTTTTTTATGGGATTTGGACCAACAATTTCAATGTTGATATGTACCTGTATTTTTTTCTCAATCACTAAGCGCAGTACAAAATCCAAACATAAAAAGTAATGTGAAGGACTTTGGGCTTGGTTGGGTTGGGCTGTGGAAGTAAATCCTTCTGTTGCTTTGGGCTGGGTTAGTTGCCTGGACTAGAGCCAAGTCCAACAAAACAAAAGCGTAAATAACTGCAAATAACATAATCCAAATAACTTGTTGCAAGCATTAAGGTATTTAAAGTTCCGACAAAAAAAAATATTAAAGGTCTAACTGAGCTTAACACAATTATTTGTAGGGCTTATGTATGAATAACTCAGAACATATTCCCTTTTCCATTAACCAATCTGTCTTCCTTCTTACATATTTCATTATAGTATGTGTTTGCTGCCTCAAGAACTTCCTGGGATTTCAGATTGAACGGATTCATCACCAGATCAATAGCCAGCCGCAATCTTGGGTTATCATTTACCTAAGTTCCAAAAACTCAGATGTTAGCATATAACAATTGAGTAAGATTTTAAGATAGTATACCAAACCATTAACGAAATATTTTGGTAATTACCTTTATATTGTAGTTTCCCTTCCATTGGCACTCCCTCATCCAGGTTGTCACCCAAACTCCACAATCATTCTTTCATATTAAAAAACCGTTTGTTATAATATATAACATCGTTAAATTCTTAGGGAACATGATCATAGCATATGGAATGATATTGTAAAAAATAATATCATCCTTATCGAATGCTGGAAGGAAAAGCATTCTATAGCACTATAACAACATCACTTTCTAGGCGGTCTCCTTAAGTTGTGCCAAAGAAAAAAATTTTCATCACAAATTAGCAAAATTATTGATGTGTCGCACTAATTTAGAAATCAACTAGAAAAAAATTTATACGGTTTCTTATGAGTCATCCTTCTGCTCGCCAATCTCTGCAGGGTGTATTATAGGATAATCCGAAATTACTGGTCTGTGTGTGGTCTGATTAGCATAGAAGGTCAAGTCATCAAGCATCTCCTCAATAAACAGTGCCTGTAATCATTGTAAATTTTATTTAATGTGTTAAGTCCACACCAGTTCAAGTAAGTTAGAATCGTTATTTCTGCTTGTATGAAATTCTAAATCAGTACCATTAGCTTGGCACAACGACGGCGCCTGGTTCTGCTCCAGACCGATGGCTTAGAATCTAGTAATATCAGGTGTCTTTTTTCAACATCAATTACAAGCAGGTACCAGTGCATGTTATCCTCGTTCATTGGAACGAAAATCTAACATAGATACACACACAAGTTATATTGGATTAAGCATTTTGTGCTGACCGTGACATATACTTTGAATGGTAACTTAGAAACTTACCTTGCATAATGTTTCAAACTCTCCCATGTATTCGTCAGCGTAATAGCGTTTCAAAGTCTTCGGCGATTGAGTCCAGTTAAGGGCAAATTGCTGAAATTTGAGTTTACATGGTTTAAAATAGGATCACTGGAAACCATGCCATGGAAAATGTGTATGGTTTGCACTTACAGAAAATGTTGTGGGTAAAAACCACATGCAGGGAAGCCTGGTGTCTTGGCGTGCATCAGACATGAGCATGCTTGATGTCAGGTTAATTATCTGGTAAATTATTCGTTGTTTGACAGCCAAAAAGAACAAATATAAATTGTTATGACCTTAATATAACTACTTTATACAATCGCAATTTCATTTATGAAATTAAATAAGGCCAATGACGAAAAATCCATACCTCATCCACCAATGGTTTGTTTGGTAGTAGAGTATACATGACTCTCCTATTAGCGTGCTATAAGTTTGTCTGTGAGATTATCTCCGAATTCAATTCTTCATCTTCCAGATCTGAACCAAAGACGTAGGTGACGACTGAAAGTTCATCCTTGCACAATTTGATATCAGCTGGTGGACGGAACAGAACAGGCGTCCACTGATAAAATGATCACTCACCCGTTAGTTATTAATACATAAGAATAACAACAAAACTTTAAGGATTAGTAAGGATGATATAACCCACCGTAGGTATCTTTGGAGACTCCTTCCTTAGTGTCAACTTACGGTCAGCCGGGTTGAAATAGCTAATATATACAGCTTTGTCTAAGCTATTGGGTATAACTGGTTCTGCATCGGCTTTCCTACCAGTTCCATCATCATAAAACAAATTGCGGCGAATAACATAATCAGCTGGCATTGTTTGTTCACACTTCGGAGATATTGAACAACACTTTAGTTCTTTGTGCGGAATTGAATCGGTGGCTTCATGAATGTTGAACATGTTGGATTGAATCTTTTTTTATAAATCTAGATTCCTCTCAGCAGTACCTGATGGCATACTGAATCCACTCATTATCACTGGCATCACTGTAGGGCTGAAGTTATCGGCCGGAGGATTGCGAAGATTAATCGTTTGTGGCATTGTTTCGAACAAAGGATAACAAGTCTTGGTCTGGGAAGCAATCAAGTTTGAAAGTGTATTCATTATCGTCGACATTTGCGATACCACATCTTTCAGGGACCCTTCTAGGATGGTACTTTTACCTAATTCCTCGCCAATTTTTTTACCGGATCTACCGTTAAAATTTACATGTAGTCGCTGGTCATGCATGGTGCTTCCGTGGAGACTGTGAGAAACAAAACACAACATTTACAAGTTGTAGTTGCAATCGATTTAAATGGACATGGAAAAATATTTTTTTCACCTGGATAACAATTCTATCACTTCCTTATCGATAACCTTTCTTGAGATTTTTCTACTCTGTTCCTTTCTGGCTTCGTCGTCTCCCTTTTCTATTTTCTGTGTTGAGCGTCTCTTTCCTCTGACAGCCATTGGGTGTTTTAGTTGTTTATATTTAAAAAAAGACATAAAAAATATTGCAACATGTACACTTAATGAGTTGCCCTCCACTACCAACCACAATTTCTAAAAAGAATAACAAACATGGTATGTTGTCCCTACTATTCAAAGGAGTTCTGACAGCTGATTGATATTTGGTAGTAGACCTAAGACCTCTAATATATGAAGCAACTTACGTATCCATATTATAGTCCTAACGTTTTGTCAATATTTAATTTATTTAAAACTCTATTCTCTGATTGGCAAGACAGAAGGCTCCATCTTTTGGAACTAATTGTTGTTATTCAGCTCAATAGTCAATACATTGATGTATTCAAAGCTAATATAAATTTTCAAATAACTGACTATTATTTATTTTCATAAACCAATATGTTAACTGAAGATTGATTTTAATTTTAATTTTCGTAGTGAATGCTTCTCTCCATGAATTTTAATCAATTAATTCTCATTATGTACGATACTCGTATAACAGAATTCTGTTTGTTGCTATCTCTCATTATCACACACACGGTCAAAGATTTAGTCCACAACAAAGTTTAATGAGACGGCTAAACACTCGAAAAAGCTTAGTTTGAAAAATTATACATGTATTAGGTCAATAACTCGAGAAAAAGGTATATATTCTTTTTCATTTCCTATGAGTTATATTCTTTTTCATTAATTATGTATATTACATTACCTGTCTCCCACACAATTCTTTAATTTCTCGTTTGTCACGGACACTCATCATGTAATTTATTGCCTCATGACTTTTTTGCTTTCTAGCTTTTGGCCGTCTCCTATAACTTATAGTAGACTTAACTACCCATACCTCATCGCAATGCACTTCCACCCCCAAAGAAAACAATGAAACTAGAGGTTTTAGGTTGTGTGTTAGTATAATATGTGTTTAGTGTATAATCAACTAATAATGATTTAAATTAGGATTAGAGGTTATTTAATCCATTGAGTAATAATAAAAGACGATAGATTTTCTTTTTCAGAATTTATACACATTTTACTCGTCTCTGTGGAAAATTTTTTATTAACATACATAATTGAAGATTTAAAAACTATAAGAACCCAATATTGTATATATGATCAAATTATGTGAACTATTTTATAAAATTACGATATTTCTAGTGACGAGTATTATTAAGAACCCATATTAGTTGGCGGGACGGGCTGGTGTGCTCCGTTTATAAGAAGACGATGAGCATCGTTAAACAGTGACTGTCTGAAACTAAATCGCTGAACATGAACTGTAGATGGTGCACCCTAAACCGGAAGGAACTAGCCCTAAACCACGCAACCATAAAACCTCAACCCTAAACCGTAAATCGTAAAAAGTAAACCGTAAACAAGTATACCATAGATAGTAAATGGGATAACCGTGAACCGTAGAAGGTAAACCGTAAACAGAAAACCGTGAACTCTACGCATTTAATCAGAAATCGCATACGTTAAACCGCTGAACATGACACGTACATGGTGAACCCTAAACCGGAAGGAACTAACCCTAAACCACGCAGCCGTAAAACGATAACACTAAACCGTTAATCTTTACCTATACGCACTTGACCATTAAGTAATAGACCGTACTGACTAAACCATAAGCCCTAAACCAGTATACCACAGAAAGTAAATTGGGAACTGTGAACCGTAGAAGGTAAACCATTCACTCTAAGACGTACTCACTAAACCGTACACATTGAAACGTACGCATTGAACCGAAAACTACCAAACCATAAACCATAGGCACGAAACCATTCACTATAAGACCTAACGACCAAACCGTAAACCCTAAATCGTACACATTGTACCGAAAACCGCCAAATCGTAAACCATAGGCACGAAACCATTCACTATAAGACCTAATGACCAAATCGTGAACCCTAAACCATATACATTGAACCGGAAACCGCCAAACCATAAATCATAGGCACTAAACCATTCACTCTAAGACGTAGTCATTAAACCGTACATATTGAACCGTATGCATTGAACCGAAAACCGCCAAACCATAAACCATAGGCACGAAACCATTCACTATAAAACCTAACGACCAAACCGTGAACCCTATACCGTACACATTGTACCGAAAACTGCCAAGCCGTAAACCAGAGGCACGAAACCATTCACTATAAGACCTAATGACCAAACCGTGAAAGCTAAACCGTACACATTGAACCGAAAACCGCCAAACCATAAACCATAGGCACGAAACCATTCACTTTAAGACGTACTCACTAAACCATACACATTGAACCATACGCATTGAACCGAAAACCGTCAAACCATAAACCATTGACACGAAACCATTCACTATAAGACCTAACGACCAAACCGTGAACCCTAAACCGTACACATTGTACCGAAAACCGCCAAACCGTAAACCATAAGCACGAAACCATTCACTATAAGACCTAACGACCAAACCGTGAATCCTAAACCGTACACATTGAACCGAAAAACGCCAAACCATAAACGATAGGCACGAAACCATTCACTCTAAGACGTACTCACTAAACCGTACACATTGAACCGTACGCATTGAACCAGAAACCGCCAAACCATAAACCATAGGCACGAAACCATTCACTATAAGACCTAACGACCAAACCGTGAACCCTAAACCGTACCCATTGTACCGGAAACTGCCAAACCGTAAACCATAGGCACGAAACCATTCACTATAAGACCTAACGACCAAACCGTGAACCCTAAACCGTACACATTGAACCGGAAACTGCCAAACCATAAACCATAGGCACTAAACCATTCACTCTAAGACGTACTCACTAAACCGTACACATTGAACCGTACGCATTGAACCGGAAACCGCCAAACCATAAACCATAGGCACGAAACCATTCACTATAAGACCTAACGACCAAACCGTGAACCCTATAACGTACACATTGTACCAGAAACTGCCAAGCCGTAAACCATAGGCATGAAACCATTCACTATAAGACCTAACGACCAAACCGTAAAACCTAAACCATACACATTGAACCGAAAACTGCCAAACCATAAACCATAGGCACGAAACCATTCACTTTAAGACGTACTCACTAAACCGTACACATTGAACCGTACGCATTGAACCGGAAACCGCCAAACTATAAACCATAGGCACGAAACCATTCACTATAAGACCTAACGACCAAACTGTGAACCCAAAACCGTACACATTGTACCGGAAACCGCCAAACCGTAAACCATAGGCACGAAACCATTCACTATAAGACCTAACGACCAAACCGTGAAAACTAAACCGTACACATTGAACCAGAAACTGCCAAACCATAAACCATAGGCACGAAATCATTCACTCTAAAATATACTCACTAAACCGTATACATTGAACTGTATACATTGAATCGAAAATCACCAAACCATAAACCAAAGACACGAAACCATTCACTATAAGACATAACGACCAAACCGTAAACCCTAAACGTTACACATTGAACTGGAAATCGCCAACCCATAAACCATAGGCACGAAACCATTCACTCTAAGACGTACTCACAAAATCGTACACATTGAACCGAAAACCGCCAAACCATAAACCATAGGCACGAAACCATTCACTATAAGACCTAATGACCAAACTGTGAACCCTAAACGTTACACATTGAACCAAAAACTGCCAACCCATAAACCATAGGCACGAAATCATTCACTCTAAGACATAGTCACTAAACTGTACACATTGAACCGTACATATTGAACCGAAAACAACCAAACCATAAACTACGCACGAACATATTGAACCGTACAATTTGAACCGTACACAGTGAACCGTGAACCCTAAACCGAACACATCGATAGCACTAAAACTCAATTTTCGTATAAAGTTGCTTAAGCTAAATAACTTGACATGATTCATAAAATATGGGGAGGTTTACCCAATTTAACTTTAATTTCTCCTTATTAGATAAAGTTATCGTATGTTCTATTTCAAGAAGAAACTATAAACCACACCTAGTGGTATCCATAATACCATGTACCTGTAAACCATGTAATTAAGGACATTAATTAATATTCCAATAGGTATGTGATGGTTAGTTTAGGACTACGAACAAGAACATGGTGCAATAAAGTGGAGACCATGCTGCATGCGTATAAGAAGGAGGCAATGAGTTGGTGGACTACGCACAAAAACTACAACTACAAACTATATGCTTACAAATTCTACCCCAAACAACATGGATACTAAAAGGAAGCCCTCAAGCATGGCAATCGAATGTTTGAAAATGTTCCATGGAATCGATCAAACTGCATTTAGGATGCTGTCACAAGTCCTTCACCGTGAAGTTAAACAGTCCTTGATGGTCATGGCATTTCTACTGTCAATGGAGAGCATGGGACTGAGTGGTATTGTGCAAACAGCCATAAAAAAGGAAGGCTGGTTTATGAATAGTCTTGCGGAGGATTGTGTCATCTGTTTGCAATGCCTACTATCTCTAGAGTTCTCAGGGGTTGTGGAGAAATCCAGAAAACTCGAAACCCTCGGACACGCGTTGAAAACTGAGCTCACCTTATACCTGGTTCATAGGATGAGATCCGTCCTCTTAACGATAATTTCCGATATCCTCTCAAACATTTGCTCTAGAATTCTAGGCGACATAACAATGGATGCCGTGTGGTTAGAGTATCAGAGGAATACTAAAAGAGTATTGAGTTTTAACACACAGGACCAGTGCATATCAGTTGCACCAGAGGAATTGAGTAGACATAACAATGGCCGAAGAATGCATATGCAACAAGGAGGAAGGCAAACTGAGCAAGATAAGGGAAAGCAGAAGTACGTCTGCAAGGAGATGGATGACATGGAACGTCCAAAGACACTGACTGTATGCTTCGGTCAAGAGTCTATGCCCACTGCAGATGGCATTGCTGAGTTTTTCATGCCTCGGAGGGACAGACTCGGGTGATTTTGCTTTCGTTCTTTTCAACGACGCATCAATCCCTCTCATTTTCATGGGGGACAAAAATAATGTTCATCATACCATACAAGGCATGAAAAGTTGGATCAGATGGTGGATAGGAACACATTATCACTGTGTGGATTAGTCTACAATAGACGATAAAGGTTAGTGTTGTTTTTTCAGAATAATTTAGTTACACCAGAATGTTTACTTGTTAAGGGAGCTGATATATACGTTAAATGGAATTAAAACACAATTCGATATACCACAGAAGCACAAATGGTCATTTTTTATATCCAAGTTAAATTATCGTTCAATTATATGTTACCGGATTTTGTTGATAAAATCTTGATCAATCTGGTTCCTTATTCGGCTGTGGTCATGAAGTTTAAATTGGAAATAACAAACCCTATGACCAGTAATTAACTTCATGTCATTTGGAGTCCTTCACCATCCACCACCCAAACATAAGCTATTATGATGTAGTTGAACTTGTTGGGATTAACGTAGGAGACATACCAGGAATGTTTTTTGGAAATATACACGTTGAATATCACATTTTTTAGTTGGACATTTTGAAATCGGACTGGTGTATGTGGCAGACACTTTGTGGCCGCCTTTTTTATTTTTTTCGTGGGCCCTAAAGCTGTTGTTAGAAAAAAATAAATCTTTCTAAAACATAAAGGATTATACACTATGTCCAAAAATTCCAATTGAAATTTAAGTGGGCCAGTGACAATGTACTTGTTTTGGAATTCTAGTACGTTTCATTTTTTTAACTCTTTAAAACTCAAAACCGGGAGAGTGCCCCAATTAACAAATAATAAAGTGAAGAAATCAAATAAACCCAACATTCATGAGGAAATACAATATTGTGACAATGATTTTGTTATGGCCACAAACAAACCTTGAATAAGAAGAATTGCTAAACCTCTAAAATTCTTGTCATGGCAAAACTTATTGTTTAACAGTTAACATGAAATTTTTTTCTGTTAAATACTTAACCTAATCGATTTTTTTCCCACAGACTATTGTTATCATATATGATATGTGCAAACAGTATCATTTACATTCAGTAGCATTGTATTTGCATTCAGTAGCAGTCACTATTTGGTCGATACACTGCTTATAACCAAATGTAGTCGCAATAAAATAGAATGCAAGATATGCACCATAAATACAAACCAAAAAATATCACAACCGGTCACCAAAATGTCAAACACAGAATATCACATACAAAATAACACATTCAGAATAACATTTTGATTAATTACACTACACAGGAAATTTTAAAGGTCTGCATAAATCTGCTAAGTTGACACCTGGTTGACGGACGAGTCATTAGAGGTATCGGGTCGCTATCGCTTACTGGGACCTGCCTCAGCCCCCCCACCATGTTGCCTCTTGTTGACACTGTAATTGAGTTAAAAAAATTTAGGCATAAAACATGAAAACGTGAGAAATTAGACCAAAAAATAGTGGTTAGATATTGCTAACCCTGACTGCTGAGTATCCAAATGATGCTGTTGTTGGCTCCGGCAGTGATTCCTAAGGAACATCTCGGTGTGGTAAACTCTAAGTTGGGCTTCTTTGTTGAAGTAAACACCGCACACCGAAGCTAAGCGTTGTATAATTTGTTCAGGCAACACCTTCGATGCATATAGTTCATCAATGACACACGGAGGTTCATCTTTCCGGTTAATGTCCCTGACGATCATGTAGAATACTCCCCAGCCAACGTACCTAAACTCCACACTCAGCAAAGAAGATCGTCTATACATGCGTCGTATCCTCCCTAAATCAGCTCCCTTAATCCAGAACCTCTCACCGTCTCTCTTGGGCGTGATGTGGAGGCAATTATCTTGAGTGTCTATTAAATAAAGATCAGTGGCACTGTACCACTTGAATATATTCACGATATTAGGTGGGAATTCAATATCATCCTGTGGCGGAACAAGACAAAACCATGGCAAGTTAGTTTTCCAAATGTTTTTTAACAGAAGCCTAACAACGAAAGAAGGAAAAATTGTGGATATACGTACATCTGTTGCAAAGAGCCCGAAGACATAAAACTGGTTGTACGATTATTGTATGTTCCTTAATGCATTAACATACTTAACCAACATGAAGAAACAACAACAAATAAAAAACAGGGGAGCGAAACCTAAAAGAAGGGAGTAGCTAAACATTTCGTGACTCTATCTTTACTTGTTATCTGCATGCAGTTATTTAAATATGGTCCATTTTATTCTTTACAGATACGGCTGCTATCAAAGGAGGGAGTAAAAATTGAAGAAGATGCTAACCGGAATCCAGGTTCCATTCTTGTTTAATTACTTCGAAGATGGCTGTGGTTGACGGAGGGTGATGCCAAGGAAGTGTTCAGACGAAGAATAGTTGATTAATGGGTGTAACTTTTTTCTTTTGAGTTTTTTTGCTATATTACTATGTTAGTTGAGAATTTATTAACCTTTTAATGTGAAATTAATCCAAACGTCGAATCAGTGGTAGAGAGTACTTATTATTAGCCAACTCTGTGTTATCCTAATGTTTGGAAAACGTAAAATATCCTTTAATTGATTGATGATCAAAATATTTTGGAAATGTGTCATTTATAAATGTGCAGAAATCCCCTTTAATTGAATCAAAAAGTGTTTTCAAAATTGTTATCCCTTGCTAATACACGTTGTTGTTAAAGAAAATGTTATAACTAATTTATTTTTTAATTTGAATTGAATTGCAAACTAGTTTATTTGTTAAATACTATTAGGTATAAGAAAGCAAGTAATCAAATGATTTCAACATTTTAATTTACCTAGTTAATTTTGCCTCAAACATGAACGATTTTTTTAGTTTTATGTAGGTTAATAATTTTCATTGAAAAATTTAAATTTAAGCACTAATAGTTATCAAAATAGGTAGTCACATGCATTAAAAAAAAAAGAAAAAAAGATACCCACTAATCAAATTATTTAAAAAATTGAATTTAAATTTAAAAAATTTAAAAAGTTTGTTTCGAGTTTCAACCGATTATATTTTAATCTAGCATTAATTTCACTAGTAACAAATGTTGAAGAATTTAATTTTGAAAGGAAATAGTAGTAGTTACGTATAAACCGATTAATTAAATTAATTCTTTTATTTAAGTCATAAAATGTGTTTCAACAACTTTGCTAACATTAATTGGGTTAATAGCAAACAATTAATAATTTCATTTTCCTAGGTTTTCTTTTTTTTTGAAGGAAAATTAAATTTTATTTAGTTTTTCGTTAACAATGGAAATTGATGGAGAGGGATTTATGGAGAGTTATTGGGATAGAACGGAATATTTGTTGGAGATTATCAAAAAACGCAAGGTTTTAATAGCTAAATTAAAATTTCAATTTTTAAAAATTTGTTAAACGCCGCGTTTTAATACCTCATTTTTTACTTTATTTCTTTTTCATTCACAAGCGTGTAACATAAGTATCTATCACTATTCACTTTCCATCTTCCTTCACAAAACACTCCTCATAGTAACCCCAACCTAACACACAATTTGCTGCTGAAGGTATCGACTCCAACAGCTTCGTCTCCGAGAAAATGTCAACCAAGGTAAAACTCTATCCTAACTCTTCTCCTGATAGTGATCGGTTGTTAATCATCATCTGCATGTAGTGTCAATGTAATAAAAATGTAATCGTTGTAAAATCAAAATAAGCCAGTTAACATTTTTTAAATGAATGGGTGACTGATTTGGGTTTCTTATTTATTCGTCTGAAAAGGATTTTATGCATTTAGGTTTGATTAAGATTGTTCTATTAAAGATTCAATAGTTCACGACAGTAACCCATTTCAACAAAATATAGTTGCACTGTATGTGGAAAAATTGAACCACTTTGTTTCCAATTCGAAAAACATGCATGTGTGTTGATTTTAAATCAACAGATTCAACTGTATGAGTTTTTCTAAATGAACTCTGATTTTGTTTCTTTTTCAACTTGATCTCTGTGTGACACTTGCCATAGATGACGTCTTCGAAGGACAAGGGTAAGAGAGTGCAAGCGATGGATCACGGTACCACACAGAACTACAAGTTGAGGTTTCTGAAGCCAGTAATAAGGCCATCAATGTTCAAACTGGTAATTGACATCCCTTGACTACACACCTTTTAATTTTAAAGTTTTTTGCAATGCTATCGATGTTTTGACAGAACTTGACCTATGTGTAACAGTCGTTACCTATAACTCCCGATGAGCTACCAAACCGTACCCCCTACCTGGACCTAGTTGTGCCTGACGGAAGGAATAACCCCTGTCGATGCTTTTGGACGCAACTCCAAAGTGGCAAAGTTGCATTGACTCGTGGCTGGGAGGAGTTCTACCAGATGTATAAAATCAATTTAGACTCCATGCTATATTTCACACACAAAGGAAACTCTAATTTCCAAGTCCGGATTTTTTATTTTGGTGGCATTGAGAATTCATACCAACTCCGTGATCCTGAAGAACCACCATATGTAAGGACTGGTAATTATGAAATTGCAAAGTGTATCAACATCCCTCTTTCAGCCAGTGCTAGAGCGGTTACCGCAAAGGTTAAAAGCAAGTGGCCTTTTTTGTGATGGACCTAACTGCTCGCATGATGTCGTCGCAATTCTTGGTAAGCGTTAACTTGTTACAACATTTTGGTTGAAATATTATTTTACTGAAGAAAGCATTAAATTAGCTAATACTAACTAAAATATCTTGTGTTATAATCAGCCGAACGTCCCTCATCTCAGTCACTTCACTGGTCAGAGGCACCCTATCATCCTTACACAGGGCCACATACAGGTCGAAGCTACATATACAAGGTACAGTGGAAAAAGGGATGGTAGCTTCGGCGTTATTTCTGGAGGATGGGAGAACTTTGCTTCATTGTGCAACTTCAAGCCAGGTAGTGTGGGGGTCTTCGAGGTGATATTAATTAAGCCAGTGACGATCATCCAGGTTCGATGCAGATAGGATGCATAAGGATGAGTAACTAAAGGCGTAATGCCCCTGTGTTTGACATCTTTGTCCATATATCATGCTAAGACTTTTCCCGTAGTTTTAGGAAGTATTAAACTAGATTATATGTTTCTTGCTTGTTGAACAATTATATTGACTTTTTTTGGGTGTTATTAAGTTGAAAACAAATTTGGGTATTAACTAAAACAGAATCGCATTCGCAAATATTATAGGTTTCTGCTCGTTTTTTTATTGACTTTACCATTTTAACTTGATTGGACAAAAATTAGTTTTCCAAGTACAAATGGCAGAGTTGCCTTATTTTTTTCTGAAGTAATGCCAGAATGAATTTATTACTTTGTTGGCCTTTACAAAAACATTTAAAAAAAATCTGGCCTAATCGGTGAGGAAGACAACAAAACCTCATGTTTTTGTAAATGAAACTCTCTTAATAGGTTGGGTTTTTAAATTGACCATTTAAAGGGGGATTTTTTTAAATTGGTTTTCTTGGACCTTAAAATGTTAAAGAAAAAAAGTGACTCGAGAAAGATGAACACACCGGTAATGTTTGAAGGAAGCCATATGTCACCAGTTATTTTTTTTGTTGAACTTGGTTTAATGAAAAATGTTTTTCTTTTTGGTACATGAACAGAAATTAATCCGGCCCAATCAATGAGTAAAATAGCCCAACCGCAATTTCTTTTAATGACTCAAGGCTGGGTAATTTATTGTAGTTAGGCTTAGATCTCAGCTGAGTTCCAGGTCCAGCGTGGAGTGTGTATTTTTGTTTTTATTTCTTAAGGTCCTTAAGCAGATGTAACCAGAGGGTGATCCAGAATCATAAACAAAGTAGGTAACCGCATACTTTGATATCATCATCCTATCACCTCAGCCATATCATGTTTGTGGTGGCTTCTACCTTTAAGGCGTTCAACACTATATCTTCATCGTAATAACTCCTTTGTTTCCCCTTCGATTAACATATTTGACTTTGTACATTATAAGTTATAAGGATCTGTGTGTTTCTCATTTGCTACATTTTTTTTAATCACTTTGAAATTAGATGGACAGGGGTTGAAACATTGGAAACAACACGGAGAAGGTTGTGTCCAGTACGAAAGGAAATTGATGAAGAACCTAATACCCAAAGACAACAGGATTGGTAGCAGTTTGGTGGATCTCTTTATTTTTGGGTATGTGAATATTTGATTTCTTTGCTTCAATGAATACTAAATTTTTGTATATGTTATTTTTGGCGTCGTTGTTTGTGCAACCAGGTTGATTTTTAGGTCATTTTTCAGGCCACCTAATTATATCCAGAAACACTAACGGATGAGGTACATGCGAACAATAGGGAAGATGATGGTCAATAACCTTTGCTGCTGCATGAAGGATGTATGAAGTCTCGATATACCCATACTGGAACACATGTAAGCTTAAGATCCAGCTATTATACAATGCCCGGACCCGTTTTCCTTCCGGCCACTACAGATGAATCGGTACGTAATATTGTATTTAGCTTTGTCTATGCCGCTAGAAAATAAGCTGTTAAAATTTTGTCTAACGCAAACCTAATAAAAGGGGATCTGTTTTATACTATGAAATTTGAATTCGTTGGAATTACCAAGCGGAAATGAAATAAATGCAAAGAAGAGTAAGAATGAAGAGGTTAGCGTTTGGTTAAATGAATGTTTGGTATAGAGTTCTCAAGTTATAGGGACTAAAGTCTGAGTATTTTTGTGGTATGTACGTGTTAAGGTCAATCCTAATTTAAAATTCGTGTGTGATCCATTAATGTGACCCAGAGGTCGATTATTCCAGTTTGTCAAATTTCCGTCACGATCACTGCCGTGTGGGAAATGATTTTCCGATTCGCACGGTTGCGATTGTTACAAAAAATTTCTCAAACTAAAATAATCGATCGCTGAGATACTAGATTGCATCACCATGGATTTGTATTTGGATTAACTTGTACTCTTAAAAACCACAAAATATCCATGCTTTAATCCTAGTAACTCATTAATTCTGTGCCAACCTTCATTTAACCAAACACTGATATCTTCTTTCATGCTCCATTTTCCTTTTATTTTATCTCCGGTTGGTAGTTCCAACGATATCAGATTTCACAGTTGTCTATGACATGCGTTACAAAGCACGAACTAGCAACTGATTTTGTTTTACTAGTAGTTGCTTAATATTAATTAACGCAGAATATCATTTTGGAAATTATTCTAACACATTCTCAACTACATGAATGAGGGGTGATCCATAATCATAAACGAAGTAGGCCACCACATACTTTAATATCATCATCTTATCTCCTCAGTCCTATCATGTTCGTGGTGGTGAGTACCTTTCGGGCATTCAAGTGCATATCTTCATCGTAAGAACTCATTTATCTCCCCTTGGATTAACATGTTTAACTTTGTACATTATAAGGTATTAGGATCTGTGTGTTTCTCATTGGTATTTTTTTTAATCAATTTGAAATCAGATTCAAATGTATGAAACATTGGAAACACCACGGAGTAGGTTGTGTCCACTGGAAAAGGAAATTGATGAAGAACCTAAAACCCAAAGGCTAAAGGGTAAGTAGCAGTTTCGTGGATCCTTTTTTTTAGGTTTACTGAATTAATTAATTTTTTTGATTTATCTATTGTGTATAGTTGTCGTGCTGAGTTTTCTTAATCAGTTGTTTGTGCAATTATGATGGTACTGGGATCAAAGATCAGGCCAGGGGCTACTCGATAAAACAAATACGGATGACTTAGCATAGAGAACAATAGTGACGATGATGGTTAATAACCTTTGGTGACGCACATAGAATATATGAAGACCGATACTGGAACACAGGTAAGCTTAAGCAGCAGTTAATTTACATTGTGCTGTATTAATTTTGTTCATTAACTTGTTTGGTGGAGCATATAATTAAATTCAAATTCGTTAGAACTACCAACCGAAAATGATATAAACGGAAAAGAGAGTAAGAAAGAAGAGGTTAGTGTTTGGTTGAATGAAGGTTTGGTAGAGAGTTCTCGAGTTACAGAGATTAAAGTCTGAGTATTTTGTGGTATGTATGTGTTACGGTAAATCCTAGTTTAAATTCGTTGTGATCCATTAGAGTGACTCCGTGGATGATTATTTGAGTTTGAGAAGTTTCCATGACGATCACTGCTGTGTGGGAAATGATTTTCCGATTCAGACGGTGGCGATCGTTACGAAAATTTCTCAAACTTGAATAATCAATCTCTAAGGTACTCAAACAAATCACCATGAATTTGAATTTGGATTAACTGCTACGCTTAGAAACCACAAAATATTCATGCTTTAGTCTTAGCAACTCATCAATTCTATGCCAACATTCATTCAGTCAAACACTGATATCTTCTTCCATGCTCCATTTTCCTTTTATTTTATTTTTGGTTGGTAGTTCCAACGATATCGGAGTTAACGGTTGTCCATGACCTTTGTTACAAATTAAAAAATAGAAACAGATTTTGTTATACTGCTAGTAGCTTAATATTAATTAACACAGAATGTGTCACTGGTAATTATTCTAACACATTCTCAAGTAATTATAATGTTGCAGTCTTTGCTTTCTTGAACGGAATTCACATATACTTTTCTTATAATCATTGTTAATTAATTTTTAATATCAGGTCATAATAGTCAACAATGTTACGGATGCCAGATGACTACATTTTGGAAATATTCAAGCTCTCAATCCCAGGAAGCAAAACCCTGCCTATCAAAGTCATGCTGTAGTCAAATAGCTGATAACATAGAAAGATTCGCTATTGTTCAACTTAAAGAAAATGTCCGCAGTGTTTCAAACATTTATTGTTCCTAATGTTAAATTCTGTCAGTATGTAAGACTCTAACAACTTCAAAATGTTATTGAACCTAATAATCGAAACTATGATATGCGCGAATAAAAATGTGTTTGTGTTTATGATTTTCTGCTTCATATATAATAAATTCATGACACACAAATATATATATATATATATATATATATATATATATATATATATATATATATATATATTTCAAACTGCTTTCATACACAGTGTGCCATTTCCCCTTAAATAAAATTTCCAATGAATATAGGAAATCCATAATAACAAAATAGATTCACAACCTCAACATAACAAAAGAGATTTACAACCATCTATGAACAATTCAACCTTGGAGACTACAACCCATTCAATCTAATAATTTGGTTGGTAAATCAAATGCACTAAGAAGGGAAAAAAATCCATTAACACAGCTCTATTTTTTCAACTGTATTGCATAACCACAATGGTAGGAAGTCCTTACCCCAAATGCAACCACAATAAACTGCAACTAAAATACAGCAATGTAAGCAAAACACATGCATATTATTCAACATGATTGATTAACTGAATTGCATAATCACAATGGTAGCAACTCGTTACCCAAAAGTCAACCACAATTAACTGCAACGAGAATACAACAATGTAAGAAAATCACATACATATTATTGAACATAATTATCATCCTAATGGACATATTCACAGTTAACGTAAATAACTACAAGTTAAAAATCCTCAATACCAAGCAATGACAAATACATTGCGGTCAGTAAATCAGGATAGATCATGCTTTTAGAACCAATTATACTTGCATTGCACTAAATTCAGAAGACTAATTCCTTCAAATGGTCAAAGTGTCCTATGCATCGACGCGAACAATGCCATGTACGATCCTTGTTTGTTGCCACAAGGCAGTGACGATGGTAACAGATCTCGGATATCGATCTGCACATGTCATGTGTCACATTTATCATCAATAACATCATTAACGCATTCATAGTTCATGAATGAATGTCTCTTGTCCTGCTGTGACTCCTTTACCTGCTGATGACATCATAATCCCCAATCAGAAACCATAATCATGCATAAAACCATAATGGTCATTCATCGCAAAGTGGTTAAGAGGAGTTTTACGCATCACACCTGTGTTAACAAGTAGAGATTTTTATTGAAAAAACCATTCGTGGACGCGATGTCAATGGATTAACTGCTTTCATGGAGGCTCTGCTGTTTTATAAATTTTTTTGAACAAGAAGAATGAGATCTTCATTAATTTACCCAGTTCATGACACAGAAATTAGAGGTTTAGATTCAAAAAAATTACCTCATCAAAAGTGTTGTCTTCACCCTTCCGGTTCCTCATACCCGTCACCGTAAACTTCCTTGTTCCACCCTTTTTAAAAGGCTGCGCAAACAGAGGAACATTCACATAGTTTAATGGTTTTTAAAGGGACACACACCGAAAAAGATATTCACAGCAGGAGCCTAGTTAGAATAAACAAATCGTACATTGGTCTTAGATCCTGAGTGGTGTTCAGACTTAACTGAGATCGACCTCGAACAATTAGCAAACCTTTCTGGACTAAAACCTGAGTCCTTGGCTGATGCATTGCCGTCTGATCGATCGCGAGGGTTACCTTCCACACTATGCTGCATCAGATCTGGACATCGCTTGTAGTAATGACCGTACTTGTGGCAATTAGAGCATGCACTCTTCTTCCTCCAAGAAGACCTCTTGGAAGGGACTCCTATGCTTTTGACAACAAAGGGATTGTTGATGCCTTCCACGTTAACATTAGGAGTTGACTTGCCTTGTTTGCGTGACTGCAGGCAGATAACTAAATTGACAAGTTCAGACTGGACTTCATCAAAATCTGCAATATCCTTACAAGCAATATCACACAGCTTGTTGCAATTCGATGCCAATGCACCAACTCGAAACTTTAAGACCCTTTCGACGTAATGATTCATAGGCATTTCTGTGCTAATAAATTCGTTCTTTGCATTCTTTGTCCACCTTTTGTAGATCAATGACTCTGGAAACTCAAGTATGTTTTCGAACTTCATGGCACAGAATACATGACTACACGGAATACCACGTGATTCAAACAGCTTGCACGAGCACGAGAACAGATTCTTACCTTTATCGACTTCCACCCGTCGATCTTTGGCCGGGTCTCCGAGAGCAGTCACACTAAAATTGACCTTGTCCAAGGTTGTGCTTAGTACCTTGATATTCAAAGCCCCTGCCCTCTGAATCTCATTACGAATTTCCTTGAAAATGTTTCGCGTGAAATAACATGATGCAAATTTTTCATATACCTCCAACGAGGTAATCATCACTGGCTCTGAGAACTGAGACTTAAAGTCAGCTATTAATTCGTTGTTTCTATACTCCTTTAAGGCCCTATCCAGGTTATGCATGAAATCAATGAGGGTGTTCTTGCGATTAACATAAAATCTGATGAGAGAATTTATACCTTCGCACTGTGATGTCGTCCTTATGTAACCGAAAAACTTATCCCGGAGGAAATAATGGGACCACATCGCACGAGTTTCGTACGTCTTTTCCATCCAGGTACTCCCAACAAGGTTGTGCTTATCTAAAATGGCTGCTCATCTCCGATCAAATTCTCTCTGGTCATTGTTGTCGTATATAAGACACTTAAAATCGTGCAAGAAATTAGGATTCTTTATATTTTCACATGCATTTCTCTGCAGATGCCATCCGCATAACCGATGGGTCACATCAGGAAGAACATTCTTGATTGCATCTCGCATGGCAAGGTCTCCGTCAGTTATTACTGCTTTAGGACTTTTCCCACCCATCGCTTCAACAAAAGTTTCCAACAACCACTTATACGTCTCTGTGGTTTCGTCGGATAGTAGGATGGAGCCGAATATAACATTCTGCCCGTGATGATTGCATCCGGAGAAAATGACCAAAGGCTTGTTGTATTTATTCTTCTTGTAGGTTGAATCAAAGGCAACAATATCTCCAAAGCAGTGATAGTCGATAATTGACTGCCCATCTGCCCAAAAAATATGCTCGAGCCTTTCGTCACTAGTGAACGTATACTTTCCAAAGAACAGCGGATCGTTGTTTGACTTGCCAATCAAATAGTTTATTGCCGCATTGGCATCCCCATTTTTAACTTTCGACCGACGATAATAATCAATGTGGTTGTACAAATCTTTGTGTGTGAAGTCAGCATGCGATATCCACCCTTTTGGAACGCAATATACCCCATAATATGGCAGGTCTTGACACCAAAATTATGAAAATTTTTCACTTGGACTTTATCAGTGACACTGAGACGACGATTGGCCGGAACCAGATGCGCAAATTGGGGTGGCGTCAGATCGTGCTTGTGAGATTTCACAAAACATGATACCTTCCATATACCGCAGCCATAGTCAAGCTTTACCCTAAGTTGAGCTGGACACTTGGTTCGCGTTAGTGACCTTGCCTCCCTTGATCTATCATCTAGATCAAGATACCTCACATTCATCCACCCCTCTTTGTTGCAAACAAGTTGCCTGCTAATGATTCTACCTTGATTATCCCTAACCACATCGTCCTTCCTCATTACAAATTCATGCCAACAAGAATAAGCGTTATAAAATTGCCAAGCCTCATCCTCTGTCCTAAACTCCAGGTTCCAAATATCCTCCACCATTAAATCCGCTATTCTTTTTATACCACAAACTTCTTCACTCTTGCTAGTAGAATCCAGCGAATCCACATCGTCGTCTTCAGCATCATCTTCTGCATTCGGTTGATAATCGAAATCATCACCCAAATTATTATCAAAATCATTCTTCACATCATCCTCGTTTATGGACATAATTTAACCCCTGCCAAAATCCAAGTTTGTGAACCAAAATGTGAATAAACAGAACCAATGGCAGCAACTGCATAAAGCTAACTTAAACTCCTTAAAAAAAACTATACTCATCGGAACCAAGGCTCTTAACCTAAGCCAACTGTTTAAGAGTCCAATATAACATTTTAATTTCAATGCCCCAAACCTAGCCACAGCATACAACTGGCAAATGTGAATTAAAATCCTAATTCCAAAACCTAAACCCAACACCATAAACAGAGCAATGTTTAAAAGACAGATACTTCCATTAAAATTAAAATTAAACTAACCTCCATTATTAAAAAAATTGAAACGGAGATACCTTGATGACAACCAAAGCTTGAAATCCAATGAGTAAAGAACTGAACTTCTGGAGGGAGACAATCTTAATTAAGCACCCGCACGTGATTCGTAGCCGGCTGAGAAATGGGGATGATAAACCCCTTCCACCTGCAACAGCTTGTTCGCGATCAGATGTAAACCTACTAGGTACATAAAATTCACAACATGCAAGCACACAGAGGTCATTCTTCTGCGTCACCTAAGTCGACGCGGAGCCCAGCCGATGGAAACAAGTTCTAGTGATGGCTCCCGCAATCACAGAGTTCCAGTGATGGCTCCCGCAACCATCGATAACAGAACGAACTTGTGGTTAAAGTGAAGAATAGAAAACGAAGAGGGTTGGGTCAGTGGTTCTGTGCCTAGGTCCTGGGGTTGAATAACGTGTTGGAGAGTATAGAACGAAGGCCAAAAAATGAGGGTTGGGTGACTAATGGCTGTGTGTCTTCTTTTTCTTAGAAATGCATGTTGAACTTCAAGAACAAAAGAAGGGTTTGAGGAACAAGAGAAGGATTTTGTGTTAAAAAATCAATTTAGAGTGTAGAAATTTTAATTGTAAATTTTTTTCAATACATTATACAGTATTAATATATAACAACTACTCATATATTACAACGTAGTATATTCATGCTATACATTCATTATGAACTTTGACTTTTACAGTACATCAATTAATGAACCTTTAAAAAATTTTCTTGATCAATGACTGAAATGATAACACATAAGCAAGTATAACTTATCCACAAATTTGCCATGGATTTAGAAGAAATCACCGAACTTTAGTAGTAAAATTTTCGATTTACGAATTTTTCGTACAAAATTTCAGTTAATTCCAATCATCACGTAGGTGTAATTGAAAGGCAAACTTCAATGACCTAAAAATTGAACAAGTATTTAGTGCTTGTTTGATTAGTAGTAGCTTATCTAATTAATTTAGATTGGTCAAATAATTAATTTATTTGTATATTGTATAATTTTAATTTAATAAAATCTTTGAAAAGAAGTTTATATTTTTTAAAAGTATACATTTTATTTTGTGTTTGATAAATTAAAAGTTTATGTACTTATATTTACAATTTTTAAAAATTTAAAGTATTTTTAAAAATATCTAAGCGAGAATTTTTTTAAAGTTTATACTTATCAAATTAAAAAATCTAATATAACTTTATTAATAATAAATATCCAAAATTACATTTTTTATATATACCTGTTATGTTTTTTTTTTTACATTTAAAAACTATTTTATTAAATATAATTATAATGCTTATACTTATCAAAAAATCATTTTTCGTTTGATTTTATCAAATGCAGGAACTGCATTAAAAGTTAAAAAACAACTTTCATAAAAAAAAAATAAAAGTTTCACCAAATTAAAGCTAAGTATTAAAAGTTTAAATTTTGCCTTATGCATGTTATAACTAATTGTAATAGTTGTAATAGTTGAAGTAATGCTCTGCAAATTAAACGATGTATGTTGTTATGGTTGAATACACAATGCTAAACTCAGATGGAGCATTGGAATGAAAAACGACAAATTGCAAGACATAATGTATGTAGTAGCCGATCACAGAATAATTCCAAAAGATGTAAAGAACTAAATTACAAATGCATAATGTTTAATTGAATTAACAAAAAATTGCTGTCTGCTTAAAACCTCTGCTAGCAGAAACTCAATAGAAAATAACTAGATAATAAAAAAAAAAGGGTACAGCTTAAGAAATATGCTAAATATAATAATTTTTTAAAGAGGACACATTCCAAGCATGGTGATGACTAAACCCGCTCTTCAAAGCACGAAGATGAACATCAGAATGAAGATCTAGAATGTCCATCCATTACGGTTTTGTTGAAACGAGTAAGATAATCAAGGGAAGTAGAACATAGAAAAATGGCTGATAAACTGCTCGGAAAGATCAGAAAAATTTGTAATAGAACCGTTAGTCAATGACCAAAACCAATTTAAAGCAGCACCATCTAAAAAAGTGGGAAAAGCACGACACAAGATAGGATCGGAATTACAATAGAACATCATCTTAGAGTAAAACATAGAGACGTGCAGTTTTGGATCACCAATTCCGTTATAAGGGCAACCAGCAATTTTTAGGTAAAGGGAAGAGCATGATACTTGCGGAAAAAGGTCCAGCAATGATACGAGCAGATGATGGTTCTTTCCTTGGAGTTTTGGAGTTATAATTAGCGCCATGATGGTTGTTGCGCGCGTCTAGCTGTCGCTGGAGTTCAGCAAGTTCGGTGGTCAGTCTCTCTTTTTCAGCTTCAAGTTCGGCAATCGTCTTGGCAGTAGTACGAGGAGGTGGATCTTTATCCATTTAGGTAGAGTAGCTTGAATGCGCAGGACGCCAAGTTATTATAGTATGTTTCACCTTTGAGAGCTAGAAATCTTAGCTGGTCATAGCCGGGTGGAGGCACCGGTTCCGTATAAAGAAAGAAAGGAATGGTTAGCTCTGTACCTAGCTAGCAACTATATGGTGCACATGGAAAGTAAGAAACGGTAAGATATTTCAACAAAGGGATTCAAAGATTGAGATGATTTTGTTTAATTAGGCTGATTTTTAGGAATTTTACGTTTGTTGCTTAGATGTTTATGGTATCAGTTATATTTTGAGTTTGCTAACGTTTGTGTTGTATTTCTTTATTGTTTCTTTGCGCTATACTCGTTCTGGGCGGTTATGCTTGGGGGGTGGGGGGAATATATATAGGGAGCTTCTATGGTGGTCAAGAAGTTAAGGTGGCTAAACTGACCATATGATGTATAATGTAATTCTTGATGACAGGTGGAGTTGGAGCTTGTGATTGACTTTATTATGACCAAATGCATTTTTTTAATCACCGTAAAAATAATAATAGTTGATAACATTAATAAAGGGCAAAATCATAAAATTAAAATTTATTTTTGAAAAAAAAATTATTAGAAAAAATAAAAGAAATTTAAAAGCTACAGTTAGGGTTCAAATTCAAACAGAGAATAAATGGTGTAGTGAGTCTATGGTTGTCGAAGGTTGTTGGCCTCTCTTTGTAGCCGGTGGTAGTCTGCAGAAGTAAAATTCGTCGTGGATCGTTGTTACGGTACCTGTGAGAAATTGATCGGAGGTGGGGATATATCATGGACGGCGTTAAAGGGCATTAGTCGGAGCCTCAGAGGTGAAAACGGGAAAAAAGCGTGGTGGGTTACTGGCGTCGTATCTGGTAGGCGTGGATTGGAGAAGGTTGTGTGGGTGGAATTGAACATTAAGGTGTCGAAAGCGGCTTGGCGCAACAGGTATATCGTCGGTGGCATTGGCAGTCGCTACATTTAGTTATGTTATCATCCTTTTTTCATTTTTGTCTGCAGTCGTTATTGAGTATTTTGTTTCCACTCTTAGTATGTTGAATGAGTATGGCTCTTGGAACCATATTAAATGGTCATCTTTGGATTATTATTGAAACTTCAATAAAAGTACCTTACTTCTGTTGGTATCCAATATGAATGAATTCAATAGAGTACTAAAATATGCAATGTGATTGTACAAAAAGTTCAATAATAATGTGTGTAAATGCTTTAACGTTCATGAATCAAATTTTTTCCTCATTTTCTTCTTATTTTTAGAAAGTATTATTGGTTTAGTTGGTTAGCTTCTAGTTGTTGAGAGATGTATGTGTCAGACCATTTACGTATATATATAGCTTATTCACATTGATGGTTTAAAGAGAGTCATTAGCCATAAAAAGTGTTTGTGTTAGAAATTTTTTGTGGGAAAGATTAAAGAAATTTGAGTACTTCTCTAAAAATCTCACTGTAAGTTATGATCTTACTTATCTATTTGAGTGATCTGTATTTTATTTTATTTCGATTTTGAATTGTTTATGAGCAAAATAAATTTTTTACTTTCGAGTTATGTTTTAGTTCGTATTTATTTTTCTCCAATGTTTTGGTTTCAAATAAACTCTCCTGTTTATCTTCTTTCTCTCATTCATTGGTTGAAAGGATTAAAGGATAGTTGAGTACTTCTCCACAGATGCCACTGCAAGTTATATTCAAATTTTCTTTATATTATTGTATTTCAATTTCTAAAACTTTTCGCACAAAATAAACCTCTTATGTTTGAGTTATGCTTTAGTTCTACTAGTATTTTTTTTGTCCGATATCCTCTGTTAAAATAAACCTCATGTTTATCTTCTTTCTTTTTTTATTTGGAAGGGTTGAAGGAGATTTGAGTACTTCTTCATCCACTACAAGTTATGATCTAATATATCTATTTCAGATTTTCTTATTTTAGTTTATTTTTATTTTTAATTTTTTCGTACAAAATTAAATCTTTTACTTTTGAATTATGCTTTAGTTCTACTAATACTCTTTCTTGTCTGATATCCTTGATTCAAAATAAGAAATTGTTTATCTTCTTTGTCTCCTTTTTGTTGGAAGGGCCAAAGGAGATTTTAATACTTCTCTACAAATTCTACTATAAGCTATGATCTAAGGTATGTATTTGAGTTTTTCTTGTTTTATTTGCTTTTGATTTTCAATTTCTGTTTTGCATAAAATTAGCATTTTACTTTTGAGTTATGGTTTAGTTCCACTAGTACTATTTCCTCTCCAATATCTAGTTTAAATAAATTCTCTTATGTATCTTCTTTCTCTTTTTTTTTAGGAAGGGTTGGACTACCAGAATCACAAGAATTGATGACGTAAATAAAATAAACTTGTTTCTTTCTTTGATGAAATTATTCTCTTATATATAAAGTTGTTGCTTTTGTATAATTAGCTAAAGGCTTTAAAATATCTTCAAAGAATTATGAAAGCCAATTAGTACTCTATTCTTTGTCTGATTTAGTTTGAAGAGAATTGGAATTCTTAAGAGAATTGAAAATTATACTTTTTTGAATTCGCATCAATGTTGTGAATCAAATGTTAGAATTTTATGTTATCTTCGATGTTGTCAGTGTATTTAAATTTGAATTGTATAATGCAGATACTTAATAACGCCTTAGAATGGATAGTGGCAGCGAAGGAAACTCGGACTTTTCGGGTCAATGGACCGATGGATGGAGTAGTGAGTCCGAAGAGGAAGAGAAAGAGGTGTCTAAGGAGTTAGAGTCACCGTCACGGGTGGACAAGGAGAGCGAGCCGGTAGAGAGAGTTGATGTGTTTGGTGAAGGGAACGATGGTGGCAGAATGCCTTCATCGGAGTCAACAGTTGGTTCAGGTGATCAAATGAGTGATGATGTGGACATTTCGATGCTTTCAACGGCGGCTGCATTGGCCGATGCCGATTTTCAAAGGGTTGAAGAGGCTTAGGCAAGATATGTGAAGTATGCAAAGGCGACTGAATTTGCTGTTCGAAAATGGGATTCCATTAAAGATGATGAAGACAATGTTGTGAGAAAATTTTTCTATTGCAATCGACAAGGCTTGCAGGAGAATAAGCATTATGAGAGGGCGGATAGGAAGAGGGCGCATAAAGCAGAGACTAGGACCAACTGTAGTGCGAAGTTCGTTGTATTTTTAGACAAACAGAGTGGCAAGTGGAGGACGAAGACATTTGTTTAAGATCACAATCATGATTTGACTTTGCCTGCTTTCACTAATGTGATAGCAGCCCACCGCAATATGAACGAAGGTGATAAAGCCCACATTCATATAGTATGCACGAAGCAGGATTCCAAACCCGTCAGATCATGGGGTTCTTTGCATATTTGTCTGGGGGTTATCGAAACTTGCACTTCATAAAGAAGGATGTTTACAACTATATCGACGATGTACGTCACTCTCATATTGTTCAGGGCGATGCGGCAGCAATAATAAGTTATCTGAAGGGAAAAACCGAGTTGGATCCATTAGCTGTTGTGATGTACTCATATTGTCCCGAAAACCACCTTGGTCATCTATTTCGGTCAGAATTGCGAATGATACAACCAAAACCAGCATAGCCAAAAAGAGCAAAACAACTAGCATCATAATTCAATTTAACAGAATGAACTAGAGGTGGAACCCAATGCAAACAAAGCGAAGGAGGAGACAAAGATTGATGCATAGCAAAAATAGTGTGGAACTCCCTTACTGAACTACAAATCAAACTCACCACTTTACTAGCACTCCAAGAGTCATCTATATTAAATAAGTCATGATTTCGGCTTCTCCAAATCCACCAAATAGTCGAAAAGAAAAGAAAAATATCTTCACTCCTTGCACCTCTGTAGAGCCGATCACGTAAATCTGAGTTACCTAAATACATGCCTAAAAGGTTCCAGACCTCCTTGGCACTAGGGCACTTCCAAAGACAATGAAGAATGGATTTAGAACCATTCTGATACCGATGACAGGTGCTAGATAAAGGTAAGTCACGACCTAAACGAAACTCTGCCGTAGGAATAGCATTATGAAGACCAAGCCAAATCAAGAACTTGTACTTCTCAAAAATATGCAGTCTCCATACCCACAACCAATTATCATGCTCATTCCAGTCAAACTTTCTTTTGGCTATCCAATTGTACCCACTCCTAGCTTAGTAGAGTCTAGAAGATGCCACACCCCATGACCAATCCAAAATCTCTCCAACATTCAAATCTGGATTATAAGCATTCAAACGCTGTTTGACATCTTCTGGAAGGTTTAGAAAAAATATTATGGAGATTCCGTTGACCATCTTTCCAAACGTCTCTAATAGTTAAATCAGAGTCAGATATATGTACCAAAAGGACATCTTGAGCAATTGGGCCCTCAATACTCCAATTGTCAAACCAAAAAGATTAATCAAGTGACCCAACACACTAAGAGAAGGCATCCTTAAGAGCACCAAAAGCTTTTGAGATAGTCTTCCAAATATGAGAAGCGTTGCAAGGGACATGACCATCTAAAACTCTCTCATTCCTCAGATACTTTGCCCTCAATAGAGCAACCCAAGGCTTGTCCTGACAATGAAAAAGTTTCTAAACCAATTTATCAAGTAAAGATATATTAATACACCCAGGATCTCTAACACCCAGGCCACCAAATTTCTTTGGAGTGATCACAGTCCTCCAATTAACAAGAGAAAGACCTCTACCATCAACTTAACCCTTCCATAGGAACTGTCCCATCATAGAAGACAACTTATCGCAAACCCAATTTGGAAAAAAAGATACCTGCATATGACAGACAGAAATGGATGTTGCAACAAAATTGATCAGGCAAAGTATCCTTGCTTTATATAGAAGCCTTCCTCTCAATCACCGAATGAAAAGAAGCCCTACTGGTACGGAAATGATTAATGTTAACTCCAAGATATCTTCCTAAGTCCAAAGCGAAACGTATTGAAGAAACACTAGTAAAAATATCTCTTCTACGAGCAGTTACATTTTTAGAACAAAAAGTTTTAGACTTTTCATGATTTACTCTCATGCCAGATGCCTTGTAAAAAATGTTAAGATAATTCATGACCATTTGGACTTGACCCTTTGTAACCTAACAAAAAAGTAAGAGATCATCTGCAAACATCAAATGAGAAAATTTTGGGTCACCTCTAGTGATAGAAATTGGTTTCCACACACCATCGACCACCTTATGAGATATATAGTAAGCAAGTCTTTCCATACAAAGCACAAATAAGTAAGAAGACATTGGATCACCCTGTCTAAGCCCCCTTTTAGGAGCAAAACTATCCAATTTATTCCCATTCCACATAATAGAAAGAGATGATGCACAGACACAATTCATAATCAAATTAACAGTGATGATAGGAAAACCACAAGCAATGAGAATACTCTCCAAAAACCTCCAATCCACTCTATCATAAGCTTTTTCAAGATCAATTTTAAAAGTAAGAGTACCTTTCTTGGATTTTGTGTGCTTCATGAAATTCAAAATTTCTTGAGCCACAATAATATTATCAGGAGCACCACGACCCGGTATAAAATCTCCTTGTAAAGGACCTGTACTTATCAAATTAGTTTTTATATATTCATCTCTATATCTAATTTTAAGAAATTTTGTTTGTTCTTTTAAAATAACATGTTTAACATTTATATTATTATATAAAATATTAGTAACGAATTACAAAATTATGTTTCGGTAATTATATTGTATATCTTAGATGTTATTTTTCTTGTAAAAAAAATACTCAATTTTCGTTTAATTTTACATTCTCAAAAGAAAAAAAAATCTACCTAACTTTTTTTATCTTAACTTATTTAATTTCATCTATCATTTTATTTTAATGTTTGTATCTTATATTTGATCAGAGTATTATGCCTTTCAAGTAATTAATAATTTATTATTTGTTTTCAAGTAATTTTAATTAATAATTTTTGTAACTAAATACACTATAAATTTTTGGTACATTATAATTTTATAATATATTATTAATATTGTTGTATCTTCTATGCAGGGACAGACCTAGAGGGGGCGAGTAGTGGCCTCGGTCCCCCAAAATTTTTAGAAACTATATTTATATATGAGATATGTATTTAAAAAATAAAGAATATTATATAATTTAGTATTTTTATATGTATTATTTTTTATTATGTGATAGATTTATGTCTTAATTGTTTAATTTACTAGTATTTTTACTTAACTAATTTAATATCATACCCTCAAGTCTTTTAACTTTCAAATTAGTTTTTATATAATAATCTCTATATTTATTTAAAAAAATCATTTGTTTATTTTATATTAACATATTTAAAATTTATATTATTATATTAATAATAACTTATATAGTTATATTTTGGTAATCACATTATGTACTTTAGATATTTTTTTCTTATAAAAAATACTTATTTTTCTTCTAAATTTACGTTGTTGAAAGAAATTTTTATAAAAATATCTTATATCTTGTATTCTATAAAGGTATTGTGTCTTTTAAATAATTAATAATTTATTTTTTATTTTCAAATTTTTAAAAATTTATGAAATAATTAATTTTAATTAATAAGATATGCGATATTTTTAACTAAACACACTATAAATTATTGGTACTTTATAATTTTATAATGTACTATTGATATTATTATTTTTTTTTATGTAACTATCATATTAAAAATAAAATTGTGAAAAAATTTTACAATTATATATTTATATATATTGATAAATTTTTTGAAAAACTAACTCTAATAACTATATGTTAATTATTTTTATGGAATGAAAAAAAATTATCTAAAATTTGGCTCCTCCATACTAAACTTTCTGGATCCGTCTCTACTTCTATGTAATTGTCATATAAAAAATGATATAACAAAAAAATTATAAGATTTATTCTTTATATTCTGATAAAACCAATTTAACAACTATATATTATTCCTAAATTACTTTTATGTAATGAAAAAATCTAAAATAGAATATAAAAAATTGTCTACAATTCGAATTCTCCATATTTTAAAATTTAAGATCCGTCCCTGATAATATAAATACAAAAATATTTTATAAACTATTATGATTAAAATATCGTTTACCGTAATTTTACATGTATAACTTTTTATTTTATATTTTCACGTTTTGTACTTGTCAATGCCCATTTTTTCTTTAGTTTTAAATCTTATATCATCGAGTTAACAAATAATATATATAATCATAGATATACGAATTAGAAAATAAAGAATTTTTAGTTAAATAAAAAATAACAAATTAATATCTTAAAAAAGCATAAACGTTGATAAAACTAACAAATTTACTTCACAAGTCATCGTAGTTTTGCAACTTTTATATCTGATTTAGGGGACGAGGGTGGTACAATGCCTTCATCGGAGTCACCAAGTAGTTCAGGCGATCAAATAAGTGATGATGTTCAGACTTTCATGTTTTTAAAAGCGGCTGCATTGGCAGATACCGAATATAAAAAATAAAAGTGCATGATACATATAAAATAAAGTATATATTATAACTTTTTGCTTTGGATATACCAAAATTTTTTAATATTTAATTTAATTATATTTTATTTTTAACTTTAAAATAAATTTTAATTTGATCTTGCAATAATATCTATTTTTACAATACATAATTATTTGATTATTTTTTTAATTACATCCAAATAAATTACACTTAATCTAGTTACTCTAATTCTACATATATTTTTTAAAATTTTGTTCTTAATCACATTATTTTCGTTTTAAGTAAATTTAAATTCGAATAAGAGTAAAATTAGAAAAAAAATCAATAATTATCTATAGTAAAACAATTAACATTATTTAAGGATAAAAAAATATAAATATTGAGAGGACAAAATTATGATGCTTCCATTTTGATGCTTCCATTTTTAATACAATCTGTTATTATTGATTTTTAACTAGTTTATTTAAATAAATTATCCTAAGTATGACATTATGAATTTAAGATTTACAGATACTAGTTTTAGTGAATTCAAAAAGTGAAAAGATAAATATTATTAATAGAACCTGTTTTGAAGATTTTTAATAAAAGTAATGCTACATAACCAATAAGTATTATCATTTTTGTCCCGTACTTAATCAGTAATAATTTGTAATCATATATTACATAGATTTTACACACAATAAGCATCTAATTTACACCTATGTTTATTATTTTCACTCAATTTTTTTAAAATTTATACACATGAATTAATAAAATTTATCTGTTAAATATGATTTAATATTTATGTTGCTAAAAAAATGACAAAAAATACTAAAAGTTGTTAATTCCAATAATTTCTCTTTTAATAATAATAATAATAACAATAATAATAATAATAGTTATTTTTATTAAAATAATATTTTGTTATAAAATTTAAATACTTTATAAATTTATTCTCTCGTATAATCCATGCTATAAATATATTAATATCAATAATTTATATAAATGTCCCATGATTTTATTTTTTTTCTCAGATTACTATTATTTATTAATAATTCAAAAGGTTTTGTTGACTCATCATTATAATAGAATTTTTAGTTTTGGGTATTATTCACTCAAAAATGGTTAATAGGGATTTTTTTTTACATAAAAGGCCCATATAATGTACATATAATTTTGGTCATGATATTTTTTTTGTCCTGCAATAATTACTAACATTTATAACAATCAGTCCCACTAAAAACCTGCATACTCTTTTCTATATGTCATCTGTTTATAGAATAGTCAAATCTTTAGCCATTTTTAGTCATGTAACTTTGGCCACCAGAGAACCTCCCACATATATATATATACAAGTATAATAAAATTATAATTTTAAGTTGTTTTATTAAAATTAATTTAAATTATAATAATTTGATTAATAAAAAAATAATATGTTATGCATTGTTCGTTTTTTTCTTAATCTAGTATTAAGTGTATCAACTCTAAAGTAGTTATTAATTGGTTTTAATAATCTATTTTTTTTTAAATAAATCAGACATATATACTCAATATGACTATAAATAACCTAGTAATACTTTCTACCAACAAATTTTTATATGTTATTTTACCGTAAAATAAGAACATATCAAAATCAGCTTAAAATGAACAACAAATTATTAGAGAATTTTAATGTATAAAATTTTTTAATAAATAATAAATAATTTAAAACCATTAATATTTATTTAATACACCATATGCTATACTAAGAATATTTTCTAAAAAGATATATTTGTAAAAATAGATATAATATGATTACAAATATAACATAAACAAATGTTAAATAAAAAGTTAAACTAATATGCTTATCAATGCCTTTATTAATTTTGCAAATTAGAGAATAAGTATGTATTCGATTATTTGGTGATTATATAGATAATTGAATAATTGAGTTGTAAATTAATCTCACAGTGTGCACTTTATTTTTTCTCATCTCTAAATAAAAGCAATAATTAAGTGAAATAAGTAGTAATATATTTAATGAAAAAGATAAAATATTTTGTAAATGTATAGATAATTGTTACAAAACAAAATCTTATTGTGAAATATTAAAATTTCACAAACTCCAAATCATGAAGATCAACCACAATGTAATGACCACTTCTTCCTATTTTTGATCATGATATAACACTACAAGAAACAGTGTAATTATCGACGCTAAAAATCGACGGTTAAGTTTTCCGTTGATATTTTTCGACGGCTTGCCGTCGAATAAAATGAAAAAGAGATGACCAAAAATAAAATATTAAAATCGACGACGATGTCGTCTATTATTTTGGTAACTTTCTAACCTTTGAATTCTATCGTCACATTATCGACAAAAGAGTGGTTTAAAATTTTTTTTCTTTACAATCAACGGATTAGTTGTCTATTTTAATAATTAAAATATCGACATTTTTTGTCGTTGATAAATTTAGATGATAAAGATCTCTTTTTTAACTATGAATGGTATGAATTTATTACATAAAATAGACTACTAGAATGTTGATTTTTATTTTAACTAAAATCTACGGAAAGAGCCGTCGATTTTTATCATCAAAAAAATCACTCCCACATTTGACTTCCTGCGTCCTTCGTTTCACTCATTTTTCCAAAATTTAACCCCAAACCTTCATAGAATCAGAGTTCAGACTTCAGAGTGAGGCTTCTTCTTCTCCTCCATCGCCTGAGAATAGAGATCAGAGATGGAATCACAGTCACGTAAAGAGGCAGAGAGCAGAGCTTCTTCTTCTTCGACGCCTGAGAAAACCCGCCAGCCTCCGCCTGAGCGCAGAGCGTTGTCTTCTTCTTCTTCTCCTCCGCCTGAGAGCAGAGCTGCTTCTTTTTCTCTTCCGCCGAACCCGCTGTCGCTCCTTTTCATGTGAGTTCCTCTCTCTCTCTCTCTCTCTCTCTCTCTCTCTCTCTCTCTCTCTCTCTCTCTCTCTCTCTCTCTCTCTCTCTCTCTCTCTCTCTCATTGTGATTTGAGAATCTGCATGTAAGTTCTTCTTCTTCCACAGACTCGTCGTTACAATGTCTCTGTGAGCCCGATGCCAGAGCATGTCGCCATTGCAGCTTTTTGTAAGTTCCTCCCTGTCTCTCTTTGATTATTATATTTATTTTTGCAATTTTTGTATCTACTATTTTTATCATAAAATTCTGAATTTGCTTTTGTTAAACCTAATTAGCATAATCAATTCATCACATTACATCAGCTTAACTAGTTTGTCACAGTTTTACAATGTGATTATATAAAATAAAATTTAAAAGAAAGAGTATTGCGGTTCTTGTGATCATCTTGAATTTGTTTTCCGACCAAAATCATAATAATAAAATCTTGAATTTGTTTATCAAAGAAAATAATTATTATTTCTATTACAAACCAAATAAATCATTATTTATTTTTATAAAAATCTAGATGCCTTTACAAATACATGGTGGCAGATTAGGGTATGACGAAGAGTATTGCAGTTCTTGTTATGGTGCTGATGGCAATTGATGTAATTCTTGTAAAGAAGTTCAAGAAGCATATAACAAAAAGGAATGAGCGTTGCCGGAGAACTTGGACTTGTTTAATCAGTGTCAAAGAGAAGGGTATGTTCAGAGGGTAAAGGATGAAGAAGGTGAAGAATGCAATATTCATGGATCTCTTCAAATTAATAAGGTTGCTGGAGATTTTCATTTTGCAATTGGGAAAAGTATTCCACAACTGGTTCCTCAAGTTCCCATAATATAGAACAAGGACTTTTTAAACAGCAGGGGAGAGTTATGCAGGTATTTATTCTATATATTCATTCATTCCTACATCTTAGTTATTTGTTAAGCATCTATGTGGAGCCAACAATTCTTTTCTTGCTTTATTCACTCTCAATTTACCTCTCTGTTATATATTTTGTTTCTATTTTTTGTCTTTTTAATATATAATGCCTCGACAATGTTTATCTAAAAAAGTCAATTGAGAGAATGGACAAAGAGTTGCATGAAGCCAAAGACACAAGTTTCCATTTAAGTCATCAAATTGAAAACTCAGAAAATCTGGTTAAGAAGAAAGAAGTAGAACTATTGGCAATGGAGAAAAGGCTAAAGGCATCAGAGACATTAAACACTGAGTTCTGCAGAGCTATTGAGGAGCTGAAGATGGAACAAGAAGAATCAAGAAGGATCAAAGAAGATATGGACAGAAGGGTATAAAAACACTTGAATTGAGTTAATTGATTGAAGAATAATAAGATTCTGTGAATAGTATTTGTTCATGTTATAGCTATTCCTAGCTCTCTAATGCTTAAAGTCCCTGTCATCAATTGAAAAATTGTTAATTTAGAGCATTTGGTTTGTCTCCTTGTTTGCACTGTTCCCACTAATGTTTCTTATAATTCTGTTATCTTTAGGTGTGAGGATTATGCAATTTGCTTTTTGCTTTCAACAAAAATGGCATCACACAATTACATAGCAAGTGCCAAATCTGTATCTCTTTATTGTATAAGTTTAGGAGTTTCTCAATCTGCCATTGCTGCCCTCTTTTGTAAAATCAATTTCAGACAGAAGCAATTCTTTACTTGCTGTTTCAGTTTCACTCAACCTTGTTTGATTGACAAGTTCAGGTAAATCAGCGGTGGCATTTCGATTATCCTTATGCTAGTTGATCATATGGATAATCTGGGAATATATGTGACAACTTTGAAGATTTGGAGGTTTTTACAGAACCTGTTTCTAACCGTTTACACCGTTATCATCTACATTACCTAAAGAAGTTTTCACACTGTGTAGTATCATTGTATCAACCATATATTACTAATAATCTAATATGATATTGTTGAGGTTTTTTCTCTTTTTTTTTTCTGTTGTTTGACAAATGATTGTTTACTATCCAGAGTTGGCAGAGACAGATGGTGCCAGAAATTGAGCTTGTAAAAATGGCGGGATACCAAAAAGCATGGAGATTTGACCCCTTAACATCACAAACTAGTGGATTTTTTGTCCCCAAGTTCACAAAAGTAGCCCTTTGATCTTTCCTCAAAGAATTTATAATTATTTATTTCAGTTGCCAAATAGTTTTAGATATGCTATTGCATTAGAAACCTTTGATTATTATCATCATGTAGCTAATTAGTTACAGGAATTTAAATATTGTTGTCCAATCATACTGTTCTTGAGATTGATTTCAAATTTTTACATATATGATAATTATTAGTTATGATTATATGTAAAAGTTTATTTGCATTAATTGTTTATTATTTTTTAAATAGAAAAAAATAATTAAAACATATAATTATTAAAATCGACGACAGAGTTGTCACTTTTTAAGTTTAAAATAGGCAAAAAAGCCAAAATATAGATACAAAATTTGTCGGTATCTAAATAATTAAATCGACGGCAAATGTGTCGATTTCATTGAATCAAATATTGAGGCAACGTTGTCGATTTTATTAAGCATATTATAGACGTAAATATTGTCAATTTTATTGAATCAAATATCGACAGCAATGTTGTCGATTTTAATAAGAAGGTAAAATTTTCAAACACATATTATAGACAGATTATAGACAGAAATGCTGTCGATTTTATTAAATTATTATCGACGGCTAAGCAAGTCGTCGATTTTATTAGAATTTTAAAAAACCGACAAGTCTAATAACAATCACCTCTGTCGTTTATTTTATCGTCGAATTTTAATATTATCGACGGCTTAGCCGTCGATTTGGCCATCGATTTTAATGATGTTTCTTGTAGTGTAAGCTCTTCATTTCTGGTCAAGAGTCCAATAACATCTAATTGAAAAAAATTTGAATTAAAAGTATTAAATTAAGGACAAATAAATGAATAACATAATAAATTACTTATAAATTAAAGAAATTTTACCAATTTATTTTATATTAAACAATAAAACTAACAATATATTAATAAAATGATGTACCTTTAAAAAAGTCGCAAAACAATTTTAAACATTTCCATAATTTAAAACCACTAATATTTATTTAATACACCATATATTAATAATATGAATATTTTCTAGAAAGATATATTCGTAAAAATAGATATAATATGATTCCAAATATAACTTAAACAAATATGTTAAATAAAAGGTAAACCAATATGTCTTTGTTAAATTTTGCAAATTGGGGAATAAGTATGTATTCGGTTGTTTAGTAATTATGTAGATAATTGAATAATTAGGTTGTAAAATGATCTCATAGTATGCACCTTATTTTTCTTTATCTATTCTATTATATAAAAATCGAATGTTTACACTTAATAATGGAACTGACATGGCATGCTCTGGAGAATATTTCTCGATTTAATTATTTTAACTCATTCAATACAATTTATTACCATGACTTAATTATATCAGCTAATTGATTTGATTAGATATTTAAATATTAATATAATTTATTATAATATATATTACTTAATTAAATTTACTACATTAATTGTAATTTGTTATATTAGTTAATTAATTTATTCATTTATAAAGTCTTAAATAAAATAAATAATTTATTGTTTATTCTAATTGAATTTATTAAATTTAATTATACATTATATACGAACTAATAATAATTTGTAAATCACTTTATATTATATATGTATTAACAAAATATTATATACGTCTTAATGTGTTAATTAAATATTATATACACACAGAAAAATAAATACAAAGATGATTTATATAATATTAATATTATTATATTAGCACGGTATTTTTTTTGTTTTGATATCATATAGTATTGATCATGATAATATTATTATATAGTACTATATAAACTTTCTAATATTAGTATAGAAAATTAAATTATTCCTTATGACAATCATTCTTAGTGGAATAGTGTGTCTCTTATATAGTATTGATAATTGTTGCTTAATTTAAAGTAATTGTATGTTGGTATCTTAAATTTATTTTCAATAATGACCTAAATAGATAAATCTAATTGAATTGAATGATTATATAAAATATTTTATATTATTAATATACTAAAATTAAATTTATTTTTTGGTACCAAATTTTATAGGTAAATTTTATACAAGATTAAGTTATTTTTTTTATTTGTTTTATCTATATTACTTTATTTAATTTTAAGTAGCGTCATATTTACAATTACCACCAGTATGATATTTTATAAAATATGAAAATCAATTTTTTTTATAATTTAAATATCAATGTTTGAATAGAAGAACTTAACAGACGAGAGAGAGGGGGGAGAAATTTACCTAGAGAAAAAAAACTCGCATGAGAATGGTAGCGACGGGCTCAACAACAACGGTAACGGGATGGGCAGCGATGATGACATAAGCTGTGAACAGTGACGGACCCAGAAAAATTTAGTAATGGGGACAAAAATATAATAAAATTTAGGTCTAGATATTTTTTTTGCTTCCCACGATATTCAAAAGTTAAGGACTAATCTGTCATGAATTTGAATTCCATTTAAGAATCTACAATTGGCCGGCAACGAGTTGCTATACATACGAAACAGAATTCGAACCCTCAATACTTATTTAAGCTGATGATTAAGTCGATCACTTGATCAATCTAAATTGGTTTAGATATATTCAAAATTTAAAATTAGAACTATCTAATACATATTAATAAGACCTAGAAATATACACATAATCATTATTATAATATTTAAAATAATAAAAATATAATTTCATACGCACAAAAAATATTTATAAGGACCTTTTTTATTTTTAACATGATTAAATATTATTTTTTTATATATATTTTTAAACAATTATTTTACTTAATTGTCAAATCTACTTATTATAATTTTTATAGTATAAATAAATTTTTTAACCAAAATAATTACAGTATATTAATACATAGATAATATATTTTTATATCTTAAACAATTTTTAAAAAATTACTAATAATTTAAGTTGTATTTAATTAGAAAACTAACTTTTAACTTAATTATTAATTAACTAATATAATATAATTAATTATCACTAATTTTTTAGTGTATTTATTTATTTTTCATACTAAAGCAAATTTAACAATATAATTATTATTATGTGTTAAGTTTAACAAAATATTTTTTAACATAAAATACAAAAGAACTATTTATATTTTATTTTGAGACAAATATAATATAATAAGTGGTATATATGTATATAAGTATTAATTTTTTTAAAAAATTTGTGGGGGCAAATGCCCCCTTTATATTAAACGTGGATCCGTCTCTGGCTGTGAAGGAAGATGTGAGTTGTGAATAGGTAAGCGGTGATGGACTCAGCAACAACATGACAGGAGCTATGCGGTTTTTTTTGAAGAAGTCGAGAAGAAGAAGATTTTAGGTGAGGATGATTAAGTTTATCTTTCATGGCTATAGAGTATAGACTGAAGCTATGAATCATGTGTGATGTGAGGCAAATTCTAATTCCTAAAAAGTGTTTATATATGTATATATTCGGGGCGGGTACACCCTAAACCCGACGATACCTATCTTGAGCAAAATCTGCCCCGACTCGGGTCAAGTTATTACCCTTTCATCCAGGTATGGATAGGTCGGGTACCTGCGTAATCGAAAACTCCTGCCAATTCTAACCACGTATTGATACTCCTTTTATTAATGGTTTATTGCTAGCCAAAGAATTGCTATATACACAAGGCGAGATTCTAACTCCTAATAGTTGTTTAAGCGGACGAGTGAGATGATCACTTAACAAACTCAAATTGATTAAGATAAATACTAATTATTTTTAATATTTTAATATTAAAAATTTTGAGAGTTTGATTTTAATTATAACTTTATAAAATATTTATAATAATAATTACTATATATATTATTTAATTTTTTAATAAAATTTTTAATATAATTTTATGTATTATTCCGTACAAGGTACGGGAACATACACTAGTTTCTAAATAAAAGCAAGAATTAAGATAAATAAGTAGTAATATATAATAAAAAAGATAAAATATTTTGCATATGTATAGATAATTGTTACAAAACAAAATCTCATTGTGAAATATTAAAATTTCACATACTCCAAATCATGAAGATCAACTACAATGTAATGGTCACTTCTTCCTATTTTTGATCATGATATAAGCTCTTCATTTCTGGTCAAGAGTCCAATAACATCTAATTGAAAAAAAAATTGAATTAAAATTATCAAATTAAGGACAAATAAATGAATAACATAATAAATTAATTATAAATTAAAGAGATTTTACCAATTTATTTTATATTAAACGATAAAACTAACAATATATTAATAAAATGATGTACTTTTAAAAAAGTCGCAATACAATTTTAAACATTTGCATAATTTAAAACCACTAATATTTATTTAATACACCATATACTAATACTAAAAGTATTTTCTAAAAAGATATATTCGTAAAAATAGATATAATATAATTACAAATATAACATAAACAAATATGTTAAATAAAAGGTAAACCAATATGCCTTTGTTAAATTTTGCGAATTGGATAATAAGTATGTATTCGATTGTTTGGTGATCACGTAGATAATTGAATAATTGGGTTGTAAATTGATCTTATAGTATACACCTTATTTTTTCTTATTTCTAAATAAAAGCAAGAATTAAGAGAAATAAGTAATAATATATTATGAAAAAGATAAAATATTTTGCATATGTATAGATAATTGTTACAAAATAAAATCTCATTGTGAAATATTAAAATTTCACATAATCCAAATCATGAAGATCAATCACAATGTATGTAATGGTCACTTTTTCCTATTTTTGATCATGATATAAGTTCTTCTTTTTTTTAGTTAATGTCAAACTCATAAGATGCAACTCTTTAAATTTTGAAAGTTGTATTTCACTTTCTTCGTGATTCATTAAAGTAGAAGAACTATTTATAGGTGTTGATATTGTAGAAGTTATTTGTTCTCCTTTTTGAATATTAGCCTTTCTCTTAAAAAGTGCATCAATTCTTTGATTTTTCATCATTATTTTGTATAAAAATTTGAATATATTAGAAGTATAAATATTAAAATTTAAAATATTTATTGATTTCTTTTATCAATTTATACAAATACAATAATATCAATACTTATTGAATATTCTAATATTTTTTATCATATAAAAAATTAAATTAAATAAATAATAATATATAAAATAATATTAAATTAAATAAATAAAAAATACTTAATTTTTTAGCAAAGCGTGCTTTTTATAATGAGAAGCAAAGCAACAAGAATCGATGAGCGTGTTTATTATGCAATAAAAGTATAAGATAGGGATTGAACATAGATACTCTAAATTATAGTAAAGTATTTGAGCCAACTCAACTACTCTTTATTTTTTGAAGAATTGCTACTAATTTTTTTATAAAAAAATTTGGGGGCCATGGCACCCCATTGCCCTAGTGAAGCTCCACCTCTGTAAAGGTGGTGGGACACTAATCCCCAAAATTTTTTTCCTAGTGTCTGCTTTCAGGAGAAGGTAGTAGAGTACTAATCCCCCAATTTTATGCCTCCTGAAGATGCACAGTCAATAGACGGTATCCATGTTACTTACCGGGTGTGTCGGATTCTGACAGTTTAATCGACACGTAAACTCACAGCCAATAGAACAGGCATACATCATTTGTATTTGTTTGATTTGTTTGAGTTTGTTATTTCTTGTCATGGTTTGTTTAATTGTACATATTAAATGACTATATACTAATTATTTTACTTGAAATTACTTGTGAGTTACTTGTTTGCCTTACTTGTGTTTGTATATCTGAGAAGTCTCTCATGCTGATATCGGTTGACGTTGAGGACTGGTTCCATTTGAATGTTGGAAGGTTGTGGAGGATTGTGAAAATTAATGAGATGTGTGGGGTAGATTAGAATCCCTTAAGGTAGTTGTCTGATTATGAATTAACGAGAACTTAGGAATGGAAATGTTGAGATATGAAGTTTAAGATTGCTTAGTTACATTTTCTGTTGTCTTATATTGTATTTAATTAACATTTTTACCGTACTAAAAATTTATGAGTTGAAAATTTTCATTCCGTATATATCTACTGTTTTTCAGATGCAGTTCCTGATACTCCACAGTGATTTGGAGTTCGTCTAGAAGATGACGAAGTGATCTTGAGCTCTGTTTTATATTTTGCTTAGATTTCTCTCCTTCTTTATTTTGGAAAACTTTATGATGTATATGTATTTCATTTTAAAACCTTGCTTATAGAAGCCTTAATGTAATTATTGGGAGAGATAGGAAATACTGTTGTCAACTGCTTTCATTATTGTAACCCTAGTCGAACTAAACTTCACAGATCATGACTACTGACTATATATATATTCTGTCTATACTCTGTTTTACGTTTACGTTTTATTTTACCCTGCTTATTCAAATGCTTTTAATTGCTACGTGTGTGTGTTTCGCTCGCGTTTTCATTTAAATCCTTTCAAATTTCTCGTTTAATAATTTATTCTAATTATATATATGTATATAAATCCTCTTTGAGTCGTGTCACCTTATTATCATTGACTTATGATTCGAGTGTAAGGATTTGAATATTAGTGTGTTGCAGGAAACAGGGGACATTTTGCTAAATGAAAATTGGGGCAGGGGATCGCATAGACACCATTGTCATTTCTAGTATTAAACGCCTAACTTGGTCTATATCTATCTTTTCGAAGGAAAATGCGATTTCTGTAAAAAATAAAAAAGGACATTTCAACTGTTAACAAAATTATTTTGGAATAATACGATATCTCTATTAAAAAAATATTAAATAATAATAGAAATTAGTATCGTGAAATTTTTATTTGTAATTTGTGGGACTTTTAAATACCTACAAAGTTTTTTTTCTACAATAGAAACAACTACCATTATCACTATCACAATTTTTCTCATATCATTGTTATAATTTCTACTTCTATATTTCAATTATGCAATCATATATTGTCATCATAATGATCTCTTCTACCACCATCAACACCGAAAGCAATACTATCAACATCACAATTCTCTTATCCCATTTTTTATGCGACCCTACTTTTTTTTATAGATTTTTATATTGTAATTATTTTTTCTTTTTGTGACATCGCTTTTAGTAATGGTCTTTTTCCATTTATCCACTACTAGTGAAATTTTTTTTTAAAATAAACTTATTAATAGTTTGTGAGAATTTTGAGTTTAAATTATAAAATTTTTACAAATGACAAATAAAATTCTCATAAAAATAATTTTGGTTATTATTTAACAAATTTTTTAACAAAAAAATTGTATTATCCTAAAATAATGTTGTTAAGAATTGCAGCGTCACTTTTTTAGATAAAAATCATTTTATTTTCATAAAAATAGAGAAAAATCAAATTGGGTGTTTACTCTCCTGAGAAGAATGTCATACCTAATAAGTGTAGCTTTTCTGTACTTTTATGCTTGTAGTTGTGGTGAATCACAAATATTTTATGTATCAGACTAACTACACATCCAAACATTTTTGTATCCAAGTCCAACCAAGTTAGCCCAAACTCAACAAAAACCACTTTCATCAGACCAGCATTTATCACATGCGCATTTAAATAACGCAACTTCTTCGTCTTCTCCTTCAATTTCACCGTTTCCTCCTCCTCCTCCTCCTCCTCCTCCTCCTCCTTCTTTCAAATTTGCGCACGCATATTCTTCTTCTTCTCTTTCGTTATCGTAATCACCAACAACACCAATATTTTGCTAACAAAAACTAATATTTTGAATTTATATAATGGATAATGTTCGATTCATTTAGTATTATATAGTGGTTTCGCTTTGATAATATTTTCAATTCATTCTAGACACAGGTGTTTTTGAATTCAAATTTATATAATGGATAAATGTTCGGTTCATTTGGTATTATACAATAGTTTTGTTTTGATAATATTTTCGGTTCATTCTAGACGCAGGTGTTTCTAAATTCGAATTTATATAAGAAATAACATAAGTATCTAATAAAAACGAAGAAAAGAACAATATTTATAGAACAATAGTTGGTTTTATATTATGATGACAGTAGATTAAGGTTACTTACATATTCTCTCATTTTATACTGCAATTAAAATCATGCATGACTTAAAGAATAAAAAAGAAACAGCTGGGAGACAAAATCTTAATTACTGATATTAATTATAGTTATAGTTCTTACTAGTGTATAACTTGTTGTGCGAAAACTAATATTATTGATAGGTCATTTAATTTGGCAGCAGTTTTCTACACATTTATTCCCAATTTGTATTTCAAGCTTGCTTGAAATTTGTGGAATCCATAATATGGTTGGGTGAGATTCATATACGATGTCCAGTTCATTTGGTATTATACAAAAGTTTTGCTTTAGTAATATTTTCGGTTCATTTGTAGTTCAGGTGTGTTGTCGATGAATAATTTTTCTTGATGGTTGGAATGGCTTTCAAGACAAAATGAATGAAATAGAATGAAATCTAATACAATTGAATAAAGTGATAATAAATAATTTCATTCTTTTTTGCCAAAAAAGGGCTCAATCATTAACAAAAAGTCAAAAACACATCGAATTCATTTCTGGATTCAAATGAATCTCAATTAAACTAAGAAATAAATCGAAATTACTTAAGAAATAAAGAATTTGGTCAATAGATTTCAGCAACATCAATTGAACCTCAATTGACACATAAATGAACCAAAATAAATTAAAAAATAGACTAAAATTATTTAATGATGGTAGTAGAAAAAATCAGAATTAATAAAGATGTTCGTAAAATGTTGATATTATTGGTGATAACGATAACAAAGAAGAATAAAAAGGAGGAGGAAGAAGAGAAGAAAACAAAGAAGGAGAAGAAAACAGAAAAAGAGAAAGAGAAAGAAGCGCTTAATTTAAAAAGCTATTATAACATTTTGTTAAACTTAATTAAGTATTTTGTTTGAATGTAGAGCTTTATTCTTCATGTCTTTTTCCTAGTTTTACTAGAAATACATTAGTAATCACCATTTCGTGAAAACTCCATATTAATTCCTATTAGTAAGATTATCATTGAGCGCTTAGATTATTTATTCATAGAGTAGTTGTCAATTACTTTAGTGTTATAAAGGTGCGATTAGACGAACACCTTTAAAAGAAAGGCGATTGATTAATCATTAATCTATCAATTCCGCTACGTAATCAACAAGAATTCTATCAATTTCTGATAATTCTTGTTTATAACTGTATTTAATGAAAATGTCTTTATAAATGTGTCTAATAAAAATATCTTTTTTATAATTATGTCTAATAAAAATATCTTTATAAATATATATATCTCTTAGATATATCTTTTTATACATATTTCTTTTAATATATCTATCTTTAATATTAATTATTGTTAACAATAAATTAATAAGATAATATATTAGCATCCTATATTTTTCCTTATTCTATATATGCAATTGATTAATTTGTTGTAATTTTAAAAAATATAGATGTGCATGGTCCCTGTATATTATAGCAGAACGTTGACAATAGTGAACCCATTTGTATAAAAGAAAAACTGTGGTCTTTATCGAATAAACATATAGTCACAAGAACCTCGAAATGAAAATCATAGAAAACAAAAACGATTAGATAATCACATAATTGACTCAATTTGACTTTTGACTTTTGAGAGAAATTAAACTAAGTCCAAACATTGTTTTATTTTCCACAAGTCGTAGAGGTATGTTTAGTGTTTACTTTCACTGCCTCCTCCACCGCTGCCAGAACCAACTCCCACTCCTTGGCCAGCACCAGCTCCACTTCCAACGCCAACTCCAATGCCAATGCCAATTCCCACACCAACTCCTCCGCCGCGACCTCCACCGCCACCTGCACCCAAACCACCACCACTTCCTACGCCACCTCCTGCACCAAAGCCTCCTCCATGACCGGAACCTCCACCTACTCCTCCACCTCCACCACCACCTCCTCCTCCTCCTCCACCACCACCACCACCAATTCCTCCACCAACTCCACTTCCTACTCCACCACCAGCACCAAAGCCTCCGCCGTGACCAGAACCTCCACCTACTCCTCCACCTCCGCCACCTCCTCCTCCTCCTCCACCACCACCACCAACACCTCCACCAACTCCACTTCCTACTCCACCACCGGCACCAAAGCCTCCACCATGACCGGATCCTCCACCTACTCCTCCACCTCCACCACCTCCTGCTCCTCCTCCACCACCGATTCCTCCACCAACTCCACCACCAGCACCAAAGCCTCCACCATGACCAGAACCTCCACCTATTCCTCCACCTCCACCAGCCCCACCACCACCTCCTCCACCTCCACCAAGTCCTCCACCTGCTCCACTTCCTACACCACCGCCAGCACCAAAGCCACCACCATGGCCTGACCCCCCACCCAAACCACCACCTCCTCCTCCTCCTCCACCAGCTCCACCGCCTATCCCTCCTGCGCCTCCACCAACACCACCCCCAGCTCCAAAGCCTCCACCTTGTCCGGAACCACCACCTAAGCCCCCTCCACCACCACCACCACCAGCTCCTCCTCCACCGCCACCACCAAGCCCTCCTCCACCTACACCTCCCCCAGCACCAAAACCTCCACCATGACCTGCCCCACCTCCAATGCCGCCTCCTCCTCCACCACCAAATCCCCCGCCACCCCCAAGACCTCCTCTAGGACCACCACCACCTCCAAAGCCCCCGCCTGCACCACCACCAAATCCACCTCCTCTTTCTCTTCCAAAACCACCACGTCGACCACCAAACCTCCCTCCAGGACCAAACCCATCACCCCTACATCTTCCAAACCTACAATCATCATCGTCTCCAAACCTATCTTTGTCAAGCTTTTGATCACCAAGAACAATTGCACTCAAATGTAGAACAATGCAAAGAACAAGAACACTCGTGAGAAGCCATTTTTTATGGGAAAGAATCATAGCCATAGTTATCACAATAGTAGATAGAAACACTTTGTTTATCTACACTCTATGCTGTTTCCGAATCTACTAGATGTGCTTATATAGGGTTCGTCCACCACTATAAGATTATTATAGTGCTAGCTGTGTCCAATAAATGCATGTTCTCGACGTAGTTGGGGTGTTGCCCATCACATTAAATAAAGACGAGAAATCTTTCAAGTCAAAACCCCAACCAAAAACTTTGGGCGCGCGGACCTATATATACTCGTATACATTATAAACATATTTTTTCCCTATGTATAATATATAGTTCTTGAGGTTTAATTAACTCCGAAAAATAGCTATATAATAATAACTAGTGGTGGTCATATATATTATAAAATAAAAGAAAAAATATACAGAACCAAAAAATTACTAGTCAAAAATTAAACAAAACCACATTAATTTATATTAATAATTAATTTTAAATTTATAAAATTTAAAATTTACAATTAATTAAATAAATTTAATTAAAACCTATAAAAACTTTCCCTTTTCTCTCACATTAACCTACCCACCTCCAACAATCACACATACAGACTTCGCCCGCTCTCTCACCAATGCTGCTGAAAGCACCGGCGACTTCCATGATCTTCGCGACGTCCTCAACAAGCGCATCCAAAACAACTACGGCGTCACTCGCAAGAACGCGTTCGATTCCCTCATCACCCTCAACTTTCGGTGTTGCTGAGTGTTTCTATTTTCTGCCATGGATCCAAATCGCGTTAGGAACACCGATTACATAAACGCCTACGGATTTGGCGACGATGGTGGTACTTTGCTTTCAGATTTCAACGATTGGGATCTACACGAACAATACAATCACCCTTTTGATTTAACTCCAAGTAATGCTTTTGATCGGTTGACGCCGACACATTTGGTTTGCATGCACATGTGGTTTCGAATTCCAGAAGTTCGGAGCCGTTTGTTCCACCCTCTTCCGCGAGCCGTGTGAAAAAATCCATGCTGGGTTCAACTTTTGGGGCTATCCATGCTGGGTTCAGCTTTTGGGGCTGTGGCTTCTATGCCGGATCCTTCCGTAGAAGATACAGACTTTTCTTGAGAATTATAGCGCATGTAAGGGTTATCCTCAAAATTCTCTTTCAATGATTATAAAAAAAAACATTCATTTAGTATGAAAAAAAATCCTAATACTTAACAAAATAAATATCTAATTATATTTTAGCAAAAATAATTAAATATCTATAAATTTTAAAAAAATATGAAATTTTTAAAGAAATAGAGACATTCACATTTGTAATACAAAAAAATTCAAAAAATATATAAAAGAACATCCATTTAGTATGAAAAAGAAACATTCTGATACTTAGCAGAAGAAATATCCATATATATGAACTCATAGAAATTTTGGATTTACCAAAAAATATTTAACTGATTTTTTGCTAATATCCTTTTGGTTCCTAGCATTGCTCAAAATAAAAATGTGAAGTACTAGCTAGCCACTGTTTAATTCATAATAACTTCTATTACTTCATTTGTGGTGGGACATATATAATTTATATTGTAGTTAGGAAATTGATTTAGATCTTCTACCATAAGGCAGATCGAGAATAAGAGAACCTTTTCATCAAATTTTTAGTGCCATTCGTTATTATAATTATCAATTTAATATTTAGGTATGTGATAGCAATATTTGATAGTAGGTGAGGAGTATTATTAAAATTAAAATAATATTTTTTATTATTGAATAAAAAATTTATTCAAAAAATATTGTTAAAATATAAAAAATATAATTTTAATTTTAATAATACTTACATAATAAAAATAAGATAAGCATATTAAAACTCAGTTTTGATAGTAATATAAGTCTACGCTGACATACACGGAAAAGGGTTGGTCAACTCTAGGAACGCGTATAGATATCGTTGGCTACATACCCTACTTGGGGGTGTAAAATTAAATGGCTACAACCATGTAAGAACCACTCTATATGTAATGCATTAACTAGTGGCGTGTATCGTTGGTGTTGTAAGAAATAAGAATAGAGACATGTCTGAATGGGCAGTGGTGGAAACATTAATTCCAAAACAATTGTAGTTTCTGTCCCTTTTGACTTTTTTACCACTGATTTAGTCAGCATTCCTCTACTTAGTCACATTGTATCACTTATTATTATAAGCCAATAATGATATGTACGTAACTAGATTTGGATAAACAAACGATTATGGACAAAGATATATAAACCAAATTAAAGCGGCTTGCAACTGGAATATAATCACACGGTTTAAGTATAGATTAATCGGAAAGTATAATGCTGTTAGACGTAGTTATTTGTCTCAGTTTGGTTGCTGCATGCAAGTGATGAATAAACACCTTCAAATACAATGGCTAAATATCTTATTAGTTTAACCCAACTTCAATAATCAGCTAATAAAGTACGATGAGTAAAGGTTAGGGTTGAATGTTATTGTATAGAGAAGGAAACAGAAATTAAATATTGGCTGATTATTGACGAAAATTTTGATTTTTTTTTTCTTTCTTTATTTTGATCCTTGAAATTAAAAAATCTATTATATATTATTAATTTCACAATTAAAATTATCACATGTCACTCTTTCATTGCAATCAAATCTTTCTTTTCTGATTCAAAATTAAAGAATTCTCTTCTCCTCCTCCTCTCTCTCTCTATCTCTCTCATTCCTTCACAAATTCTATTTCTCTTATATATTATTATTAAGGACTAATTATAAATTTGACAATCAAAATATATAACATGACATTCTCTAATTACATTCAAATTAAATTAAAATTAAAACTAAAATATAGCTATATTATATATTACTAATTTTACAACCTAAATGTATCACATGCCGTTTCTTTATTATAATTGAAATTAAATCTTTTTTTTTTCAAAATTAAAGAATTCTCCCTTCATCTCTCTCCCTTGCTCTATCTCTCGCATTCCTTCACTCACTCTCTCTTATATATCTTTATCAATGACTAATTACAAATTTGACAACCAAAATATACAATATGTCATTCTTTAATTGCATTAAAATTAAAATTAAAATTAAACTATAGCTTTATTATATATTATATTTATATATTACTAACTAATTTAATAACTAAAATGTGTCACATGACACTTTTTTATTAAAATTTAGAGAAAATATTTCTCTCCAAAATTAACAAATCTCCTCTTTCTTACATTCTCTTATCTACCTCTCTCTGTTTTTTCTATTTCTCTCTATCATTACTACTTTATATATAATTTATAATTTATATTTTATATTAGTAATTTGACAAATCAAAATGTGTGATCAGATATTTTTTTATTATAATTAAAATAAAACTTTTTCTTTAACTTCCAAAATTAACAAATTCCCTCTCTCATTCTTCTTCTTTCTCTTTCTCTTTCTCTTTCTTTTCTGTCATTCTCTATTTTTCTCTACATTTCTATTTTACAAAAAATAAAATCAACAACATAATATAATTTAAATAAAAAATATTATTATATGCATACTTTTTTATTTAGTTTTAAATTTTTACTACTTATCTTTTTAATACTTATTTTTCTTCAAATATTTATTATATTTAATGTAGAGAAAATACTAATGTTGTGATTAAAAGTTAGAATCAAGATTCAATTATTTAAAAAAAATTAGTTAATTTTATAATTATCAATATAATTTTTTTTATACTAATATCTAATTATATTTTTTATATATAGAGAAAAAATTATTATTTTTAAATAGCAAACATAAAAATTAATTATTTTAATTTGTGCAATAGGCTTAACATCTAATCAAATATAAAAGTATATACGTTAAATTATTTTAAATTTTAAATAATGAATGTTAAAATTAATTATTAGTTAAAAATTAAACTCTTTCATATGAAAATAAAAACTAAAAAATTTATTATTTAATTTTTTTATCTATAAAGACTTTGGTCTTTTTAACTAACAAAGACTTTTGTCTCTTATAATTTTTTTATAATAATAATTTAATGCTATAAATTTTTTATACCATAATTTATAAATCAGGACCGACATAATTTTAAAAAATTGATATTTTTTGTAATATAATTATGAATAAAAATATTAGTCGATTCTAAATCTTTCTCCGTTAGCTTATAGGAACTTTGATGAGTGGTGGGACAACTTTTTTCATGTCCAGGGCTTTGATAAAAACTTTGACCACTTGGGTAAGGAAGGATGGAGATAGAGACATTAATTAGGCACGCCCTCCGTTTCATAATTGGCTTATTTGTTTAAGACTTTTCCAAAAAAGTCTACACTTTGTTAAACGCAGTAGCAAAATTTTTTTTACGTTTTTTTCTGCAAAAAAATAAAATTTATTTTGACATTAATATACTCATACCCTGCACCTTACGTAACTTTTCTTTCAACCAACTAATCAGTGTCAGCTCACTCGTTCGGTTAAACAAGTATTGAGAGTTCGAATCCCACCTTATACATACAATAATTTATTGGTCAGTGATAAATTCTTAAATGGAGTTTAAATTCGCAACGGATTAATCCTTGACCTGCCCATTTAAAAATACCGTAGAAAACTAAGAAAAAAAAACTTTTCTTCTATTTAATGTTCTGTTGTTGAAACTCCTATATTTGTTTGAATATATTAGAGAATTCACTACTCGATTAACTCACCTTGATTAATTTTAAAACTTAGAAAAATTTAAATAGGAGAAATTATGAGAATGTATCCAACATTTTTCGATTTCGGGAATCCACTATTTCAGCCCAAGTTCTGGTGAGCCCAATTCTTAGGCCTAACATTCCTCCACTGTCCAAAAACAAAAATGGAAGAACATACCAAAAATGTACACTTGCAACAGAAGACGATACACTTCAGACCGAAAGAAAACAAAGTTGTCCACGGAAAAAAAGAAACACCAGAAAAAAAAAATAGAGACACCCGTGGCTCAACCAACTTGGGTTGGTCGATAATTCACTCGTTTTGTGGTATGGTTTGGATTGGATTGGATTTGCGGTTTTGTAAACTAAAAAATTAAATACATATAACAAGTCTTTACATCAAATTTTAAATAATCAATAATGACATAACAAGTCTTAACAATATCTCAAAAAGCTAACGATAACATAATAATAGAAATAAAATTATAAGTTAGTTAAAATAAATAAATAAATAACATTTTAAATATAAAATATTTATTAAATAATAATAATACATGAATAATATAAAAATATATAACAAATTGAACATGTTATAAGTATAATTGTAAATATAATAATATTATAACACATTATGCGGTTTGGATTGGATTCGATCGGCTATGAAAAGTAGATTCGAAATCTGATCCGATCTAGCGGTTTGCAAAAAATAGAATCCAATCAAATCCAAATTAGTGCAGTTTTAATCGGTTTTCGGTTTGGATTGAATTGGATGAGCGGTTTAATTTAGATCAATTTAAATTTAAACACCCCTATCGTCTGCTGAAGTAAGTGTCGTGCATTCGAATCTCACAAACCTTTAAATAGAGTTCAGATTCGGAAAGCGCGTAATCTAGTAAGCAAACAAACCAACCAACTATATATTCATATGAAAAAAAGAATGCATATGTCTTTTAAGGGAAAGGATTGAGATAAACGAATAAATTTTAATACAAAGCAAGGTGAAAGAAAGTGTGTGAACTCAGTGACATGCAAAGAACACTTTCTGCTTTCTAATATTACTCTTACATCATGTGTTTAGTCACATAGTTACACTTTAATTGAAGGGTAATTTGGAAAAAAAAAGATTACAAAAAGCCTTTTTTTCCCACTCTTATGCATGGCTCGGTAGTGTGTGCTAATTCCTTTTTGAGAAAATAAAGATGCGACTTTGATGCATTCTCTCTGGTATATTGCACCTGTTCGATGATCTACTTGTATAAAATGCAGAGGTCCTTTTTTATTATTCTATTTGCATTTGATGTTTATAATGGAGTTATATGTTGCTTCCAACTAGGCCAAAGAAAGGTCCATCTTTCACAGGCAGGTCCTGATTTTGGTGAAGACAAACTCCTTTTTAGAATTTTAATTGTACATTTACATGAATTTTGTTCCTACATAAATTTGATCCAACAAAATTTTACTTTATTGAAGCCAAGTGTATTTTTTCTTCTTTTTGTGTGTGTAAATTTGTAAATCTTTTCTCGACAAGTCAAGTCTTTGATTTTCCCATCAAAATCCAATTTTGACATTGAAACTTTGCATTTTATTCAGTCAATGAAATGAGAGGTGATGGATGCTGCATTTTCATTGAAGCACCCCATACCAGAACACACCCTTCAGTTACTCTTCACTGTTTCCAACAACTCCTCATTGGCAAACTCCCTTGAATCTCTCACTGAGACGGCAGAACCTGCTTCCAAAAATGTTCTCCCTCTGCAGTGCTAGAAATAGTAAAACATCATCATCATCATAATCATATTCTCTCTTTGTGCTTCAAGCTCCTAAGAAACCTGGTGATTTATGCGTGTTGTGAATGGTTTAGAATTCTGAGGACTGCCTCTTCTGGTTAGTAGTTTTGTGTGTGGTTCTTGGTTTTGAATGTTGTAAAAGTGTAAATCAGATTTTATTTTATTTTAGTGTAATGCTTGAAGTTTTGATTTTTATGGTTTGACTGTTGACATAGTTCATGTCTGGCATTATGGGGTCGACTAATATATTAGAAATGAGATAAAGCTTTGTTGTTGTTGTAGTATTAGTGCTAGTTGTGCTTTTAGTTTCCTTGTTCATTCATTTAAAGGTGAGGATTGGTTAAAGGTGCTCATTTCAAGAATCTGTCTTGAAGAATCTCAATTGTCTGTGTTTGCTAAATTACAGTGTAAAGAACACACTGAGTTGAAGGATGATCAGTTTTTGTCTGAGCAAGCTTTCCTTTTGCTCATTTATTAAGGTTCTTGAGCATGCTACTACCTCATAGAATTGCCTTTGTCTTTGCTTGGAGACCTTGAGCCTCCATCAATAATCAGGAACATAACCAATGATCCACTTTTAAGTTTTATCTCAATCTGTGTATTGGAGCTTCAATTAATTAACAAGTGCTGATACTTCACAAACAGAAATGGGTATCGGCAATTAAAAATTTTCATTTGATTTTTCACATTTGAGTAGATTTTTTATTTGACATTACCTATTTTCATTTTTCAAACATATCATTTAGGAAATCTTTATAACAGATATTACAAGATTTGGAGATTCCTATATTTCTACCTCCATCGTTAATTTGATTATGTTATCTCTAAACCTAAGAAATAATTCTCCATGATTCCTTGTTCCCCTCTCATATATTTCAACAAGTTTATTGTCATCAACACCCTCATTTATGTTGGCATCCCAACCCATTTTAACAGTTTCCAATATATGAATAGTGAAAGATCCTTCTTCTTGAATAATTTGTTTACTGGTTAGCTTCCTCTATAGTAGGGTCATATTAAAGCATTCCAATTTTTCCTCTTCAATCAAACCTTGCAATCCATTAGAAAATTTTAATACACTAATGAGTGATGATGCTTTTATGAACATTAAACACAATCGTATAGTGAAAACATTTTTTTTTTAATTTCAATCACTTCTTATCAATCACTTTTAATACAAAAAATAAAAAATATAAACAAAAGTGAACAAGAAACCGTCTAAATTTATAATGACAAATATTGTAAATGGAAAATATATTACTAATGATCAATTAATTTTTAGAGGTGATAAAATAGATCAAACCAATCAAGTTAACTTGCCAAAAAGACAGGTAATGCCGTTTATTTTATAAATACTACAAGAATATATATATAAAAATTAAAAATTATGATTTTCAAATACAATTCTTTTACTTTTTCTTTTTCTTTTATGTTATTTTCTTTGTTTATTTTATTATTTATTTTATTTATTTATTTATTTTATTTTATTCTCCTATATATGTGCTCCAAACTATGTGGCTTAACTTATTTCGTAAAATAAAAACGGTTCTTTTGTTTTCTATCACAAAACTCTATTTTTATGGTTGTATTGTACCACTCAGATAAAGACGCCTAAAACGTCTTTTTTTTAAAGATGTTTTCATGTTGTGTTTTAATTAGTTTTTGTATAATTTTTTTGGTGTTCCTCATCACATATTATTAAATTCCTCAAAAAATTTTCTTTCCACATATTATTAAATTCCTCAAAAGATTTTCTTTCCAAAAACAATAAAAAATATTTAATTTGGACTAAAATAAAAAAGGTAATAGATTAACTATTAGATTTTTTTAAAAAATTATTTACATAAAAAAATATATCACATTCATCAATATATATATATAACAAGCTCAAACCTATTAAAATTTGTATAAATAAAAAAATAATTAATTTATATTCGTACAATATATAAAATAATTACTATATTATTATTATATTATAGATTAAGATTCATTAATTTAAATTTTTTTTATTTTTAATATAAGCATTAGAAATAAATAAAATTTTTATAACTAAATGTAGTGTAACAAAATATATATAATATTAATTAGTTCTTAAAAAATTTTAAAAAAAATAATTTCTTTCATTTTAGTAAAATAATTATTTATTAAAGTAGACAAATTAATTATTTTCTTCTCATATACAGTTTTTTTAAGACATAAGAGTAATTAAATAGGACATTGGTTAAGATAATTAAAGTCACTATTTTATTAAATTTTTAATTTAAAGAAAAATCCTAGTTAATTTTGGTATAGAAATTTTAAATTTGAAAACATTGATAAAAATTATGTTGAATTTTGATTTATTTGATTCTCATTTAAATTAATCACTACATAAGTTAAAGTTCTGTTTTGAAGTTATATTCGAGCTTTAATCTGATTTTTAAAGTTTCAATTTACTTAGTTTGATTTTTTAACTTAGGTATCCATGACTCATATTAGGGTTATAAGTGTTTGGTTGAAAAAAAATAAGGTAAAAAAAATTTCAATTGTCACATCAAATAGTCGCTAGAATGTATAATGTAGCCATCGTTAGTCCATCTCAGCATGTCGTTAACGATTTTGTGAGACAGTGACAAAAATAAGATTAGGAAATAGGAACCAATGTGAGTCATAATTATTAAGTTGGGAGACTAAATTGAATAAATCGAAATTTTTGAAATTAGATCGAAACATAGTTGTTAGAACCGAACCGGTCAAGCTACTGGTTCAGTGGTTTATTGGTTCAACTGTTAAATTACTGGTTGAACCGATAAAACCGGTCTCACATAAATATAAAATATAAAATAGTTAAAAACTTAAAATTAAAATTTGAAATACATATCTTCACTAACATTTTATGAAGAATCAAGTCTCAACTTCTAAAAATGACTAATATAAAAAAAATTATAAAATTTTAATACTACAATAGTATCTTATTTTGACACAATAAGAAAAATAATTAATTCACAAAGCCTATCATCTAACTATATTATCAGTAGATTTTAACACTAACATCAAAACAAATAACCTTAATCACAATACTAGTAATAAAATAGATCAAGTAAATTAATAAATTTTTAGTGAAATTTATATTTATATTAATAATGGTATATAATTAAAATATAATTAATTTTAAAAATAGAGAAAACAAAAATTAAATTAAATTAGATATTTATGTATACTATATAATTAGTATTTGTCAAATATAATACTTAGAAGTGCAATGGCTAAGTGGCAAGTAAAGGTTGTTTTTGCTCCAAAGTTCTTGGTTCGAAACCTTGTGGAGACATTTTAAAAAATTTTTTATGTAGACCAGTTCGATTAGACCGGTTCACACCGATTTTATTCCTTAAACGGTCGAAAGAGTAAACCGAACCAGACTAGGATCCAGTTCACTATTTTTCCGATCGAACCAACCGATCCAGTTCATTTTTTACAACTATGGATTGAAATACTAACATAATATCAGAGACCAATAAGTATTATCTCTTTGTTGACAATTAAGTTGTTTTAATTTGTTGACAATTAAGTTGTTTTAATGGTAATTAAGATCTAATAATGGTTTATAATAAAAGAAGCATTCTTTTGCAACAATGAACCTATAGTAGTAGTTAGGGGTGTTCATAGATTAGATCATATCCATATAAATCCACAGTATTTATCCGTATCTGATCTGTAATTTGAAGATATGATCTGATCTGTAAGATGATCGGATTGGATCGAATCGGATCCACATCCTAATCAGATAGAAGTAAATATGTTTAAAAAAGTAAACAAAAAAAATATTGGCTTTTTTTATAAAAATAAATTTTTTTAATATTTTTTATTTTATGGATATATTTGATATCTGATCCAAACATAAAAAGTGCGAATATCGAATTTGATCTAATGAGTTTAGTGCGGATTGAATCAAAATTTCAGCCATATCCCATCTGTAAACACCTCTAGCAATAATAACTAAAAAATTATAATGATTATATTTTTAACTAAGAGGAAGTGCCAAAAAAAAAGTACTAAATACAAGAATATTTAATCAAATATTAAAAGAAAATTTTACTTTAAAACAGTTTGACTTTTTTTGCTCATATATATATATATATAACAAATTAACTATTTAAACCAAGAAGTTACACATAAAAGAATAGAAGAACAATTACAAACTCCAGAAATACAAGATATATATATATATATATATATATATATATATATATATATATATATATATATATATATATATATATAATGTAATAATAATAATATGATAATTGTTTTATATATCACACAAATATAAATATTTTTTTCTATGATCTTAAGAAAGGTTTTATAAGTCCCTAACCTTGTTATCGATTTTTGTAGTGTTAGTCCTCATATTATCAATTTGATTCATATATAATTCGGATGATAAATTATTTGGTGACGTGCTTCCTTTTTTTACTGAGATATACTTTATTATTATTATTATTATTATTATTATTATTATTATTATTATTATTATTATTATTATTATTATTATTATTATTATTATGTACATTAAAAAATAATAGGCCAAATTATTGCCATAACATAATAGAAGTATGGAAGTTTATCATTCTTCTCTAATGGAGGAAAGAAAATTCTTTTCAATAGTTTATTTAATGTTTAGTAGAATAAAAATAAATTTTATTAGAATAAATTTTAGTACGAGTTTAATATTTTTATTCATCATAAAATATTTATAAAATTACTCATAGATAAATTTTGGAAAAAAATATGATTTTTAATTTTATTTTTTAATAATATTAATTTTTTACCGTATATAATTATTTAATTATATTTTAATCATATATAAAGAAATTACTCTTAATAAGATTTTTTTGTGTTATTCAATTATCTTTTTTTTAAAATAATTAATTATTAAAATAATTAAACTTTTCACAACAAAAATAATAAAAAAATATGAACGAAAACTATCCTGATAATTTTTTGTATTTTTATTCATATTTTAATTATAAACATAAATATAATTTAATTATATTATTTATGAAATGTGACTATAGATAAAATTTAGTTATATTACTTATATATAGCTTCATTGTATTGTATTGCTTATAAAGTTAGATTATAATTATGACAATAGAATTGTTCTTGTATTTTTATATGTGTGACTAATTGGTGGTGTTAAAACATTACTCTTAATTATAAATAAGGTTTATAATTTAAAAAATCAAAGACTCAATTAAAAAGATACGAAAAAAATAATGTTAAAATATTCTAACTCTTTAAAATAAAAATATTTGAAATTCAATTAAAAATTATTTAAAATTTAAATTCAATAAAAATTTATATTCAATGTGTTTTGTATTAAATATATTTAATAACCTATTATATCATATTGATTAAAATTAGTTTTTATATTGTTAATTTTTTAATAACACTTTATTAGAAAAAACCATCTTTTCAGAATTTTTTTAAAAATTAATTAATATTATATATTTTGTTACATTACATCTTGTTATAAAAAAATTATTTATTTCTAATGCTTATATTAAAAATAAAAACAAAATTTAAATTAGTAAATTTTAATCTATAATATAATAATAATATAGTAATTATTTTATATATTATACGAATAAAATTAATTATTTTTTTATTTATAAAAATTTTAAGAACTTGTTTTATATATATATTTATTAATGAATGTGATATATTTTTTTATGTAAAAAATTAAAAAAAATCTAATAGTTAATCTATTACCTTTTTTGTTTTAGTCCAAATTAAATGTTTTTTATTGTTTTTGGAAAAAAAAAATCTTTCAAGGAATTTAATAATATGTGATAAGGAACATTGAATAAATTATACAGAAACCAATTAAAACACAACATGAAAATATCTTTAAAAAATACGTTTTAAACGTCTTTATCTAAGTGGCTCAATGATCAATCCCACTATAAAATGGAAAAGATTAGCATTTTAAACTCAACTTTAACAAAAAAAAAAAAAAAAAAAAGTACGAGAAGTTAATAGAATATTTGTAATAGAAATTTAGGGAGTATTAGAGATATAACCATTAATATTATCTTTTTCATCTAAAACTTTTAGAATAAGTAGTATTATGACATAGTATTAAAATTTTAGATAAAAAAAATCAAAAATTAGATACTTGATAAATCCAAAATCACTACAAAAAAAAATGATATAACGGTCTAAGAAGGTCAAATAGTCAAACTTGTACCTAAGAATCTTTTTTAATTTATCACGTTTCACGTCACGTGTGGCCTACCCGAACAACGTGACAAGCCAACAAGTTGGAAGCTTTAACTTTAAATTATTTTGTTGCGTCCCTCTGCTTCTCTAATCTCAAGTTCTTATTTCTAGCCAACCAACCACAAACTGTGAAGTGTGAAGAGTTTCCACTTTCCATTTCAAGAATATAACACTTATGGGGGCTATAAAATCAGCCATGGGAGATGCAATCTTAACATCAGTATGGGTCTTCAGCCTCTCATCACAAAGGATTATCTCATCAGAGATATCTTCATTTCTTGGATTCAAACCATTCACACTTCCATCACTATTCCTCTCAACAATCATAAACTCCATCATAGTCTTCACCATAACCTCCATTGGAAGGCTCTTAGGTGGTGCAAGCTTCAACCCTTCATCCACAGTTTCATCCTACTTCTTAGGCCTAAGGCCAGATTCATCACTCTCATCATTGGCCATAAGGTTCCCTGCTCAAGCACTTGGTGGGGCCCTTGGTGCAAAAGGGTTACTTTCTGTGGTGCCCCCACAGTATAAGATTTTGCTGAAAGGTCCTTACTTGAAGGTGGATTTACACACTGGTGCTTTTGCTGAAGGAGCATTGGTTTTTGCACTTAACTTGGCTATACTCATTATTGTTATGAAGGGTCCTAAGAATGCTTTCTTGAAGGTTTATATGATTTCTTTGACAACTTTGACTTTGGCTATTTGTGGTTCTGGTTACACTGGACCTTCTATGAACCCTGCAAATGCATTTGGTTGGGCTTATATGTATAATAGGCATATGAATTGGGAGCTGTTTTATGTCTATTGGATTTGTCCTTTTATTGGGGCATTTTTTGCTGCTTTGGTTTATAAGGCTCTGTTTATGTCACCACCAGAGATGATGAAGAAGCAGAAGAAAGCTTGAGACTTGAGACACCACAATTGTTAGTCAACTATTTTTCTTCACATTTTAATTCATGTTTCTTTTCTTATACTATTTGCTATACATTTTAATTCATGTTTCATTTATGATTAAAGATTTCCATGTTCTAAAGTTTAAGCATTTTTGGAGCATGCATTAAATGTGCTCTAAGCCCAATTCATGTTTTTGATGAATTGGTCAGTTTCAGTTGCATTGATGTGCATGCAAATATTAATGTCAAAGCTGCTAAATTGTACACATTTACAAATACAACCCATGTGATTATCTGCAAGGTGAAATTCTATGGCAAAAATGGGGATAACCACTAGCTTTGATTTGTTGCAATCTGTTTCAGAGACAATAATATGATACATCATACTAAAACCTTTGAACTTGTGTATTATGCACTAAGGGGGTGTTTCACATATTGCCTATTAGCATTACCAATATTTTAGATTACCAGAGAGATGATTATCATCTTTTAAATTATTGGCAATATTACAATATATTGTTTGGTATGCAGTATTGGACAAGTAATGTAGATAGCTAACTCTTATATTAGTAATGTTGATTACCAGATTTCCTCTGAAATTCAAATTATCAGTTATGTATATTATGACCAAACAAGGTAATCTTTTATGGGTTAGTTGAATAGTTCAGTAAATAGGTTACATTGGTTTGAATTTCATCATGACAATTATATTTGATGAACACTAATATAAGAGCCATCAATGAAGTAACGAGTAGTGTTTAACGTAATATGCTCTCTTTATCAACCAGAACTAGAAATATACTTATGTACCCCCATACTATTAAGTACTTTATATTGTAAAAGTAAACGGTTAAATTCGTTTCTCAATAAATAAATACTTTTACTTTTATTGTGATAAATAAATACTATACTCAGCATTTATTATGAGCAAGAGCAAGAACAAAAGGCTACAAATAGCTCTTCAAATTGAAGCATCAACTTGAACACATTTATGAGTGAGCCAAATTGCAGAATGGTTCAATCCAAATATGTCCCACTTTATCACAATCTTTAAAGACTAACAAACCGATACGTATTGATGAAAAAGACACTTTAGTGATTGCGAACACAAGTTGATATATGGTTAAGTTTTACTATCATTACAGGTTTAAGTTTTGTGACATTAGGAGGAATATTAAGAATTTCATGTGTGAAAAAATTAATAGAGCAAATATTATTTAATAGTTTATTATTATATATTTTAAGTTGTTAGAATATTGAATTTATCAAGATGTATTTTCATCTTATTTTCCTTTAATTAGCAGCTCCCGCAGTATGTTTGTGAATTTAGGTTTATTTTTTTAACTTAAATGTGAAAAGTATAAATATCTTTTAAGCTATTGTAGCTAGAAATTTGATAAAGGAAAAATCCTTTGATTTCATAATAATTAATAAAATATGAAAATTGTAATATGGACAAATGAAGTTGAATAAGTATGATTATTTATTTATTTTTTTTTTTGCATTTAGGAATCACAGCAATGCACTAAATAAGTAAAAGAGATTCTAAATTTCTCTTGATGAACGTGGCCATGTGGAGAAGGTAACTAGCAATAGAGGGCCCTTACACTGTGACCCTATTGGGCCTACATGCAGTCAAGCCCAATAGTTTATTCATTGGAAAACTCATTACTCATCACTAGATCCACACATTAAACGACGTCGTTTAAGGGGATGGCTAATAAAATGTTACCCTCTCTCTGTTTGATCACTCTTCGTCTTCTCCTTCTATACTAGATTGAAAGAAACTTGTGGTTGCTGAAGGATTTTAGGATTCGATTGTGGCTAGTCATAGAGATTAGTGTTGAAGAAGAATCTTTTTTCATCTTTTTACGCAATGTATACATGTTTCTGGATGATCATTACATCTTTTTGTTTAGCTCGATTTAACTTTTTTTAAACCTGAGTCTTTGCTAAGGTTTTCTTCATTCTTCTGTGACTCGTTCAGGGGGGTTTTCTTTTATGTTCTATTTTCAATGGTGGAATAATGTCAATTTTTCATACGGATTTAGAGGTGGTTTAATGATTTGTAGAGCTTTTTTTTGTAGTATTTGTTAATGTTTAGGGTGAATTCTGACTAATGGATATTATGTTTCATCAGAGAGAAAATTTCATAAAGATGACAATGGAAAAACGATCTATTCATCTGATAACAAGCATGTGTTGGTGACTTTGATGAGAATATACTAAATGTGTTTTTTGTGAGAAATTATTACAAAAAATTTGGATATGATAAGATAGAAGAATGCTGGTGGCTGGAAAGAATTTAAATGTTGGTTTAAGAGCTCTAACTCACAATGAGTTAAAAAAAAGGTGCTTTATGGATAAAAAGAACAATAGTCTGATTAATGTTTATTCTGAGCATAAAGTGTTATTATCTGAAATTCTTGAGCTTAAAAATCATGACGAACACCAACTACTAACTTACAAAGACATCCACAAACAACACTTTAATGTATAATTTTTGAAAAAGTATAGGTAAATAATAAAAATACTAAAGAATGTAACTAATAGATATGTCGGATATTCAATTCAACAAATATACAGATGATTATATTCATTATTTTTAATTGGATGGTTATTTCTTTTGATTCGATTTACTCATGCATAGTTGATAATGACTAGATATTCAATCTACTAAATGTGTAGATAGTTATCCTAATGTTAAAGTTTAAGGAATAATTTGGAGTGAAATACTTTTTTACTTTACTAAGTCAATTTTAAAATACATTATTTACATTATTTACAAAAGTTATTATCTACTTAACAAAATCCATAATTTTTTGAGTTTTCACTTTAGTTTTCAAGTTTTCAAGCGCCCATGCAAAATTAAGCCTCACTTGATTAGTGTCATATGTAGAATTCGCTTTCTCACCCACATTTTCTTGCCACGTCATTCATGGCGTTAACCCTTCAATGACGAAAAATGATTGTAAAACTATTATAGTGCACTTTTCGAATCTCAAAAATTAAAATAATACAATTAAAAGTGGGAGATTATTTTAGTGCAAGTCATCAATTTTAAAAACTACTTTAATGTTTAACTCCTTAAATCTTTCAATAATTTGTTAAAACTATAAATTCTATATTAGTTCAACCATTCTATTAGAAATATATCAGGTTGATTATTTATATTAAAATTTTATGACAGAAATAAGCTTTTATATGAGAATGTATATATCATCAAATAATTTTTATTCATACAATTAATTCTGAGATGTATTTATCAAAAGAAATTTGATAAAGAACTCAATATATATAAATAGTAGAAAGATAATTAACTTACACTTATGAATTAGGAGTAGATAGTATAGTGTAAGTGTACAACTATTTTAATGGAATCCTAAGCTGAAAAAGGATCTTCTTGGACAATCTGCAATAATTAATCAATTAATTATGATGAGAAAGACAATAAGAAGTTTGTTTTTTCAAACATGATGAAAGAGATTGTTACTTACCTCACCGTTGCATAAATAGATATACAGTGTGTAACATGCATGACATTTATGTCGCTCAGTAACATATCCGAACAAGCAATGCACATCCCCAGCACAAGGTTAAAAGATATATTTTGAGGAATTAGGTTGAGTAGGTGAAAATCCCAAGATCTGAAATATGAGGTCCCTAGCTATCACTATGCATAAAGGATTTATACATATTCGGAACTTCCTGCTCTCTTCCATTCTTGTCCTGTCCTTTAAGTTTCATCTACACAGGAAATTTTCACTTCTACTATTGATTTTTTTTTTTTAGCATAATAAATTAGTTTTGTTCCTTTTCTCAAATGGTGGATCAAATAATATGTTTTTCTCTTCTAAAATTATTACATGTGATTTTATTTTTAATATACAGTTCTGTGTATTATTAATATTATTCAATTGTTTATATAATAACAATTGGGTCTTGTCGCATTAGATGGTAATTGGTATCAACTATATATAGATGATGGGTATTTTTTTTTTCTTGTTTTCAACAAAAATGATTTTACGACTCTTGATCTTTACACATAGTTGAAATAATATTATTTTAATTCTTCATATATATATATATATATATATATATATATATATATATATATATATATATATATATATATATATATTAAAAATACAAACAATATGATTATATATAAATTTTATGAAATTCAGTAAGCTTAATTATCATGATAATATATGATGACATAATTCAACGTTGGATTGATAAAATTTATCACGTATTAAAAGATTATTCAATGGCTTAGTATATATGTATGTTAGACTTTATTTTAGAATGTTATAGATTAATATATAATATTTAGATATATCTTATTATAATTTTATAGTGATTTATTAGTTTGATATTAAGTCGATTCTGCTATTATGACCAAGTTGCATTGTATCCTTTATTTGTTATTATGATTTTGTTAGGTAGACAATAATTTTTGTGAATAATATAAATAATGAATTATAAATTTAGTCTAATAGAATAAAAAATATTCTACCTCTAAATTACGCTATTCCACTAAAATCCTAATTTTTTCTTTTTTATTTTATTGTTCACATAATTTAAAATTTTTCATTCATTTTAACGTAAAATATTATGTTTCAAGTGAATTTTTTTTAAAATATTTAACATAAACATCATATTGACAAATAAGTTAATAAATAACTAAATAATAAATTATAAAATTATTTTTAATAATTATAAAATTAATGTAAATGTTAAAATTTAACTATAAATACAAAGTTTATTCACAGACTAAAATCCAAGAGAAGAATTTCTACTTCACAGGTTCCAACAAGTAAGAAGAATGGTTTCTTTGAGTATCTAATACCACAAACATAATAATAATAATTCTAATAAGTTAAGAAAAAGTATATGGAATTAACTCCAAATCAGCCAAAAATAGAACGACTTAATTAATTATAAATATAGTAATTAGTTTTATTTATTTATGATTTAAAATATTAGTTATTAAATATTTCACCACATTCAAATTAGGAGGAGATATGTTCAGTATCATTGCAACGTGAATCACGAAAACTGATTCAATTAGCTTCCGTCTCTTCATCCTCCTTCTCTCTCCAAATGCCTAAAACATGATAAATTAGAAAACAGATTCAAAACCGTCCAATTTACAAAGAAAAAAATATCCTAATGCCTAGTATAAACACCATCCACGTAGAGGTTTTGAATTCACCTAAAGGTATTTGGCTAATTTTTTGCTAGAACTATCTTGGTTCCCTAGCATTATTGATAAGTTAATTAATCTTAACATCAATTGATATAATTAATAGAACCTATATACTAAAAAAATTTCAAATTCTATCTTACTCTAACCCTAAATTTTTGAATTTATTAATACCCATAATTATAAACATGACAAAAATTAATGATATAGGTAATTAACAAGTTAAAAAGTCACCTTAATATCTTAATAATTGGTAATGTTTGAATTAAAGGTAATTTTTTCTTCTTCTTCAAGCTTAAACTACTTCAACGAAGTTTTGGAATAATACTAACATAAGAGAGCACATTTGATAGGGTATAATAGAATTGGAGTAGAACAAGAGTAGTGTATATATTCAAAATAAAAGTGTATGAGAATTTATTATTGATGAAAATAACATGAGAGAAGGGAGAGGAGCACTAGAGAACCGTGTAGAAGAAAGGAAAGAAGAAAGAAAAATGTGTTTTGCTGAGGAGAGTGTGTGTGCTGCTGGAGTGGGAAGGGTTAAGCGGTTATGGGATTAGCCCAAAATCTTTCTTCATTATTATTATTATAAGGCCCTACAAATTCCTTGAGTAACTCTTGCATCTTTTTCTCCTGAATAAGTAGGTAACAAGTGCTTTTGCATCTATGCTCTGGAGACCACTTCTCCTTATAATGATAGCATAGTCCCTTCTCCTTTTTAAGTTTAATTTCTGATGCTAACAGTTTCATGAAGAGTGGAGTATGGTTTGTGTAGTTGTTTTAATTAGGCATAGAAATTAGAACCAGGTTGAAATTGGATTTTGGATTGGGGTTTTTGAGGGTGGTTATATTGGGGTGATTAAGATAGTAGCGCTAGTTATATTTGTTGTAGTGCGTTTTTTATGTGATAGATTTGCGATTATGAATTTTTGTTTATACAGCTTAGCTAACAAAACTATGGTAACATACGTGGTGGGTTTGGCTAATAAGAGCTCACACTTGAGATAATCCTGTAGTCCAGCTTCAAAAAGGGAGATTAACCATTTTTCACTGAGGCCTGTCACCTAGTTAGAGATTTTCTCAAACGAATTTTGATATTCAGCAACACTATGCATTTGTTTCAACTCCTTAAGAGCCGTCTTGGGATCATAAAATTGACTTTGACCGAATCGAACCAACAAAAAATCTAGAAATGACTTCCAGGTATATCTTATATTGTTAGTGATTATCTATCTGTAGCAGGAGTATATAGGTCCAGTGAGGTGAAAAGAGAGTATGCATACCCGCATTTCGGTTGGAATCGAATATTGTTCGAAATATTCTCTTGCCTTGAATACCCACTCCTCTAGCTTCTCTCCATCAAATAATGGAAGGTCGATCTTGAGATTGCGATTCACAATCTAAGGGGAGCCAATGCTCCACTGAGCTCTGGAGCCATGTGCCAGTCCTCGCTCGTTAGGGTCTAGTTCAATTCTCTTCATTTTCAAGCAATCTTTCAGCATCCTTTGAATTTCTTGCAAATAATGCTCTATCCCATCCAACTGAGCATTGGTGGCTCTGAGTTGACTTGAAACTTCAATGCGATCCCGTTGTTGAAGTGCAACAATCTCCGTCTAACGAGTGAGTTCATTGGGGATGGTCATCTCTCTCAATGAAAGCACCAAATGTTAAGTTAGAAAATAAGATTGTAGATAAGAAATTGCATCAACTATAAAAGTATTGAATTGATGTATGAACACAACTAGAAAATGGATTAATACAGACATATTTAATTTTTATTACAGATGGATTTTTGGTTACCGACAAATTTTGTTCCTCTGTAAAAGTCTCGTCGAAAATTATTTACCGACGGATTTTTTTCGTTGGAAAATTACTGACGGATTTTTACCAGTTACCGACGAATTTTCCCTCTGTAAATTCTCCATCCATTTCCCTGAAACGTCAAACTTTTTGACGAATTTTCCGTCAGTAATTACAGACGGATTTTTCGTCGGCAATTACAGACAGATTTTTCGACGGATTTTTCTTCGGTAATTACAAGGGGATTTTTCGACAGATTTTTTGTCTGTAATTATAGGCGGATTTTTCGACGAATTTTTCGTTTGTAATTTGAACCTTGAAAAATCATCCCACACTTTAAATACAGACAGAAAATCCGTCTGTAAATTAGTCTGTAAGGTAAAATAGATTTTTTTAATTTTTCTATTGCAAAATAAATACTTTAGATTTGTTTTCTAAATTTACTCCATCAAACACACTGTAAATTGAAAAAAAAAAAGCCAAAAATCACATAAATAAACATAATATTCATTTCATAATACCTATAAAATTAGATGTTATTTTTCAACACCATTATCCAATATCTCACTGTCTCAATAAAAACATACCCCAAAATTTCTTTTAAACTACAACAGAGAAGGGCAGGACTTTCAGCCTAAATTTTAAAACTATTTTCTCATGCTCTCTTTAAAGTTTAAACTCTCCAATCTAATATGAGTTGCATAATTCTTCACTCCATGGTAGACTCTTGTGTGGCCGAAACTTGAAAGTATTTGTTCATCTACTTCTTCTTTGATTTGTTTGCATTGGACTGAGCATATGTAGTTTTCTGGTGTCAAAAAATAGGACATGGACAGATTTCAGACGCCTAGCAATGTTTTATAAGATTAAGAAAAAGTGAAGGAGGATAACAAAAATACAAAGTCCTGTGAAAGCATACTGAAATCTTTACATTACGTAAGCTCACATATATGCAAGTACTGCTAGAAGCAAAGCAACCATAACTGATACAACAAAGCAACCAAAAACGTTGGTTTTCCATGGATAATTGATAATTGCAACAACATATATCTCTACTTACTAAATACATAAAAGTGACATGGTGAAAGAAACGAACCTTATGCTAGAAGCATTGCCAGCAGTCACAGGACCACCATTCTGCTTGAAGTTTGCTTTTAAACTTCTTTAACTTTGTAGCATCAAACTAGCCACAAGAACAATAATATAGATATTAATCAAAATGTACAAATTTCCACCATAATTCAATGCCAAGCAAGTCAGAAAGACCATGAATCAAGTAAATTGTAAACCGTAAAAAAGTCAGAAGAACTTCTAAACTAAATAACAAAAGTAATCACACCAACATTAACCATTGTATAATACCATATTAACAGAGCTTAATTTTCGGGTGTTCAGAAGAACCTTAACCTTGGCGGTACCAAAAGGCTAGATGCTGAGATAACACTGAAAACAAAAATAACAATGAACTGAAAAATTTTCCTTGCTTTCCAAAAATCAACAACAAATACATATTTTTTTTATTACCGAAGTGATGTGAATTTGGTGACAAATTTCTCTAGTTATACCAATAGAGGCAGAATATACCACAAAAGAAAAAAAGAGAAAATAGTAAAGTAAAAGAAACTCTAAATTCTAATAAACTCTCCTTTATCAGCAACTCTGGTTAGTATATTATACTATAGATGCGCATACACATGGCATTACAATGTAATCCTAATATCTACCACTATGTCCTATAGAGATAAGTTAACATGTAATTACATACTGTGATATGCTTACCTTTCCCAATCCTTCATCTTTATCAACTATTCTAGAGGATTTTCCTCTTCCACCAGAAACTTCAACCTGTAGGAGACCAAAGTGTTAAATCAGAATTACATAAATATTACTGCATAAGTTATCAACAGTTCAGTGCAGGCAGAAATCATAATCACATCGAAACTATTTTCCAAGAAAAATGACCAGCATTTTGAACAGTTATTACTCTCTCAAAGCTTTGAATGGCATATGAGTCATAACAGATATACATAAAAAAAAAGAAATGAGTTGAAATAATATATTCCAAGAAATTAGAGTAATGTCATTTGGCAAGAAGGTAAACCTTCTCAAATCGATATAATAAAGAAATACATAAGCATAGCATGAAATATATTACATAACCTGCTCATCTCTTGTTATGACATGCTGATCTGCACATAGTTCTGCACAAACTTCCATGCCAAAGTCATTATAGATATCCCAAAGGCCATCCTTGATCATACCATCAATGATCGTATCATGTCCATATCGAGATTCCTTCCTGTTTTACAAGTACAATATCTACAAGAAAAATCCAGCATAAAATGCAAGCAATTTAGTAGGTGAAACTAGGTGGGATAAAATATCTACTGAAACACCACAAGAAAATTATTTGAACACAACAAAAGTGTATAATTTTAGCAATTTATGAATGAAAAAAAACCTTGCTTCTACAATAAAAAGAAGGGTTTATCTATCTTATGTTAAGTTTACAAATTAAGAAAGTTTCCATTGAAAATATAATTGGTACAAACATGATGAGGCAGGAAAAGATCCAGTCAAGACTTTTATACTTTAACACAAGTAGTTGGTAAAAACAAAATTAAAGCAATGACAGACAAATACATAACTATTTATAGATCAGAAATAATCATTAATGTTTCTCCTCTTTTTAATTTAAACTTTTGGAACAACTAATTCATAATGTAGTATCTTTGAGTGTATGAAAAAAAATTACAACAAGTCAAGAACCATTAAATAACAAGTGTAAAAAAAGAAACATTTGATAGATTTAAATTTTTAGGAGAGAATGAGCACCATGCAAGTATTTACATCTACGCATAATGGATCTTCTTCTATTATTCATGTTCCTCTGTTTGTGATAGCTAGCTTCTGGGGACGATTTTCCTACTTCATCATCTCCATCATCTGCCAACATTTGATAATAGATATCCAATCTCAGGGAGAAATAAAAAAAATAAAAAGAAAAATTGAAGAATAAATATTATTGTAAGTATTAAGCAAATGAAAAATCAAACTCAGATATACATTAATATAAACAATGGTATTATACCAAAAGAGTATGCTCTGCAAAGGTGCCAGCACTTCAAAATCATAAAATCAGAGTATACCTCTTTATAGCCATGGAGTGTTGCCCGGGGGAGCCTGGTGGTTGCTCCGAGGAGAATCTCACGGATGACGATGTTGGACACGGTGGCGAAGAGGTGGAAGAAAAATGCCGATGGTGGCCAAAGGAGGAGGAGAAGCGCGTGAGGACGAGGGGGAGGCTCCGGGAGCGAAATTGGCGGAGGTGTATGAAGCGAAAGGGTAGGAAAAGGAGCACGAGGAGGACATCGTCTAGTTTCTGGAGGAAGGTGAAGCCACAACAGCCATTGTTGAATTGATTCGAATTGGATGTGACTGAAACTCGTGCGATGAGGAGACGCGACGCAAGCGGCGGCGATAGCAGCGGAAGAAGAAGCTCGTAGAAAGAGAGAAGAAGAAACTCGTTTTAGTTGAATGAAGTGTGAATGGAGCTCGAGAGAGTGGGGTAGAATTAGGTTTAATCTAATATTTTCTGAAAGGAAATTTAAATTACAGACGAATTTTTCGTCTGTAATAATTTAATAAAACACAACGTTTTGTCTATTTAATTTTCCGTCTGTAACAATTTTTTATGGAAAAAAAATTAATTTTACTGACATAATTATCGACGGATTCTGTTTTCTATCTGTAATTTATGCTAACTCATTTCTTTTGTTTTTTGACAAAAAATTCTTCTAAAATTTCGTCTGTATTTCCGTAGAATAAAATCCGTCGGAAATATTTGTCTATAATAACTAATTTTCTAGTAGTGTAAAGTAGAAGATAAATAGAGGTTACAAGAAAGATACGCTCCTATTCGAGTGGAAGCTCACTCCTACGAAAATGATCCCAGAAATTTTTCTAACTAACTATTCTATTGTGATATTTTACTATATAATATTTAACCTGTAACTAACTAACTAACTGGTCAAAGTTACAAAGATAGAATTATAGTAGTCCCTCTTCATTAATTCAAAATGTAGTCTTGCATCCAATTAGGTTTTTTTTTTCTTGTTCTCTTGGGTTCCATTGCTGATAGCCGAATGAACCTCCTTTATTAATTCATTTTCAGCACTATAGCTTCCTCTAATAATTTTACCCTTTTTTCTGCTATTGCCAGGGACGGATCTAGAGGCCAGGAGGGGCGAGTAATGGCTTCGGTCTCCCGAAATTTTAAGAAACTATACTTATATATAAAATATGTGTTTAAAAAATAAAAATATATTATGTAATTTAATAGTTTTATATGTATTATTTTTCACTATGTGATGATTTATGTCTTAATTGTTTAATTCACTAATATTTTTTACTTAACTAATTTAATATCATACCCTCAAGTCTTTGTACCTTTTTAATGAGTTTTTATATAATAATTTCTATATATTTTTTTAAAAAATATTTATTTTTTATATTAATGTATTTAATATTTATATTATTATATTAATAATGACTTACGTAGTTATATTTTGGTAATTATATTATATACTTTAAATATTATTTTCTGGTAAAAAATACTCATTTTTCTTTTAAATTTACGTTGTTAAAAAAAAAATTTATAAAAATATCTTATATATATATTGTATTCTATAAGGGTACTGTGTCTTTCAAATAATTAATAATTTATAATTTATTTTTAAATTTTTTAAAATTTTTAAAAAAATTAATTTTAATTAATAAGATATGTGATAATTTTTAACTAAACACACTATAAATGATTGGTATTTTATAATTTTATAATTTACTATTGATATTGTTATATTTCTTTTATGTAATTATCATATTAAAAATAAAATTGTAAAAAAATTATAATTATATATATATTGATAAATTTTAAAAAAAACTAACTCTAATAATTATATGTTAATTATTTTTATAGAATAAAAAAATTATCTAAAATTCAGTCCCTCCATTAAAATTTTTTGGATCTGTTCCTAACTATTGGTCTTATTTTTGGCCCAATATCCTTCAATAGCTTATCAATTTAACATGATATATATATATATATATATATATATATATATATATTAGTTCTACATAAAAAATTAAATACACAAATAAAATATATATTAAAATATAAAATATATATTAAAATAAATTAAATATTATATATATTTATACATAAATAATCATAACTAATTCAGTGATTGATTTTTTATATGCACATAATATTTTTTGATATATATATATATATTCCTTGAAAATTTAAGAAGAGATTTTTATATTTAGTTTTCTATCTTCTTTTCTTAATGATGAATGACAAACAAGATAAGTATTGAGAAGTCACGATGCATGTGTGATGACGTGATGCTGATCATCTTAACCGCATGATTTTGTGGAAATTGGTTTATGATATTTGAATGTGAATTTCCTTTATTATATTGTATGAAAGTTAATTCTCAAAAAATGGAGGGAGGGAACATGGTTAGAACAAGACTTGAGTAAGTAGCCCTAGATGATCGAAGCTTTTAGGGTTGGGTGAGTTGGAACATCAAAAGGCATCTATGGTTAAACATCATAAATTCAGAGACCTCAATTTAAATTCTCCAACCGTTAAAAGCCATTGTTGGATTGTCCTATTGAGTATTGTCAGTGGTCCAGCGTGGTTGGTGAAATTCATTAACATTTTAATTAATATCTAAATAGCTAGGTACCACCCCAAAAGATAAAAATATAAAAAGAAGATAGGCAGCTGGGGGATAATGCACATCTGTCGAAACCTCCTAATATTTTTTATGATATAATCACATTTATTATTATTATTATTATTATTATTATTATTATTATTATTATTATTATTATTATTATTATATATCTCGTTGTTTTATTGATTTCTTTTAAACTCCAATTTTGATGATGTTACTAAAAAGGCTTTTGTTTTGGTTTCAAGAGTGTTGTGAATATTTATTTTAACTAGAATTAATTCAGCTCTATCTTCTTGATTATAAAAAAGATTATTCAATTTGTATGTCCGATAAGATAAAATCAGTAATGCTACATGATTAGTAATTCAGCATAGTTTATTATTTTTGTCATTAATAACCAGAATTAATATTTTTATATTTTTGTATATAAGTTTTTAAAAGTCAAATATATTAACATGTTGAAATCCTAATACTAATTAAATGCTGGGATATAATTTGTTGACAAATGCTGGCCGTTAGAACTTTCTCGGATAAAATATCTTTAAATAAACATATTTTATATTATATTATCGTAATAGGCTATATAGCTAACATAGTTGACTTAGTCACTCACTTTTTCAAAAATTAATATAAATAAATCATTGAGAGTGCATAATAATTAAACTAAAATACTGTAAACACCCCCCCCCCCAAAAAAAACCAAAAAAAAAAAACAAAAAAAGCTTGAGTGTCTCAACACAGTTATTACTTATTACACATATATATTGAAGGTGAACTCGAGACAAGTTAGGGAGAAACAATATTTATATGAACCACTTAAATAAAGATATACAAAACGTTTTTTTAAGATATTTTTTAATAATTAAAATTTAATATATATAAATTAAAATTAGATTAAATAAATTAATTAAATAAAAAATTGGTGAATTAATCTTAAATTAGTATAAATTAATTTTTTTATAAAAATAATTATAATATTTTTATTATAAAAAATAATTAAAAAAATTATTTTATATAATAATAATAATAATAATAATAATAATAATTTTGAGAAATTTAAATCCTAATTTTTTTGTGTTATCATAGGATTAAGATTTAAAATTTTTAAAATTAATATATATAATAAAAATATTTTAGTCATTTTTTATAATAAAAATATTGTAGTTATTTTCTATAAAAAAAATATTAATTTAGATTAATTTAAAATTTGGTTCATTAACTTTTCAGCTAAATTTATTTGTCCAATTTAATCATGATAGAGATAACACAATTTAATTAATTATATATTAAATTTTAATTGTTAAAAAATATTTTTTTAAAAAAACGTTTTAAATATATTTATGTGAGTGACTCCTTATTTATATACCACTTTAATTGACCATGTGAAGTAGTTTTTACTTTTTAAAGGCATATATATGGCCTATTTAATTTTTTTTAAAGTTATTTTTTAAGCTAATTAAAAGATTAAGAAAACAAAAAAGAAAAAAAATGTTGTTTCAATGGTATTCAACTAAAGCTGGTTTCTTTTAGTTCATTTCTCATGTATATTTAAATGAATCTTATTCATTATTAAGAAAAAAAAATCGTATTAGATATATTTTGAACTGATAAATAAGAAAACTTATTTAACGAAACTTATTAATTTATATACACACATGACTAGAGAAATATATTAAGAAAGAACTTATATTGTTTAAAATAAAACAGGAGCACTAATATTGAAGTCAATGAATGAATAATGGGTGCAATTAATGATAGATTAAAACAAAATCTGTTTGTTTAGCGGAAAATCTAAAGCTGATTTTTCTTACTTTTTATGAAAGAATACTTTTGAAGAGTGACCAAAGCAAGCCGGTGAAAGAAAGCTAACAACCAAAAACAAAATTGAAGAAATTAAAGGAAACATTAAATGCAAAGAAATTAATTAAGCGGGTCCCTACGTGGTGGCTTGGTGGAAGAAATAAAAAATGCTTAGTCAAACAGTTGCATACGTACATAAAATAAAAGCCCGTTTTTCTTTCTTTCTTTCATTCGCTTTTTCTTCTCTACAAGTAGCAACAAAATTGATATGTCTAACTCTTCCTCCAAAATGTATGGTATATAAACATAGATATAGATCTCAAGTGAGAAAGGTGCAACATGCTTATATAGCTTCTTTCTCTCTTTGTTATTGTTGTTATGGTGCTCTTTTGCTTCTTTCCCTCTCTCATGGTATGGTCAATAATGAAAGAGGAGCAAGCTCTATATAACAAGGGTCATGCCTCATGAGATAGTGGTGGTGACGATGGAAAAGTAGTGCTAATTGTGAAACACAAAACAAGGTATTGACGTGCCTCAATTTGAAGACATACTTGAGACGAGATAATCAATTATGTAATTTAATTGAGCCGCGTCAATATCTCATTTTGCACTTCTTTCCATCTTCGCCTACTCACTAATTTTTCAATTTCTGGTATGTATGTGTATTATATATATTATTATATTAATTTGATCAATATATATAATAACATCTCACATCTTTTTTTTTGGGTAGTCATATTTTGTTCATTATATTCTTATACAATCAAATATGAATTTCACGTTTTTTGTGCAGAAATAAGGTTAAGTTTTTTTTTTAAAATATTTTGTTCATTATATTCTTATTATATGTTTCCCAAAATCTTTCTTAGATAAATTGTAATTAGGGTTTGAGTTGAATGAATCACGTAGAAAACGCTGTTATATATTAACAGAAATTTTACGGAAATAAAGTTATATTTATACATAATTAACAAATATATGATGAAAAATGTGCATTTATATTATTGTATAATAGTATGGTTACTAACGTCAGCAGGGTTAGGTAAAATTAGGGTATATATCAGGTCGGCCATTGAAGGTTGCACAAATAATTATAATAAAATTACTAACAAACAATATATAGATATGAGATAATTGAAGAGAGGGAGAGAAAATACTGAAAATAGAGTTTCTGGTCCACTCTTACATCATTGAGCAGCTATATAAAGATATGAACCAACCTAAGGCATATATTATCCGATCCGTTGAGAATAATTGAGATATCCACATTATAATATTTATTATATTGGGTGAAATACTTAAAAATTAAAATATATCCCCCCGAGATCCATGCGGGTTATATATCAATTATAGTTTCGCTAACTAATTTTCTTAGAATCATAATTTTTTATCGTGCATATGGTAGTCGTGATGGTAATTACGGTTTTTTTTTTTTTTTTACTGAAATGCCATTATTTTTAAAAATTATTTATTAAATTATCATTCTTTTGTAACATATTATACAATTGTCGTTGTGATTGCAAATTTGTACCTATTTAAAAAATTTACATAGAGTAAAATTCGAATTGAAAATTTGAAGGATGAGAAATAGCTTAGCTACTACTAAGTCTGGTTACTTCTTGTTATATATATTTTTTTTTAAATATATTACATAACCATATATTATATTTCTTAATTGTTGTTTTTATATTCATTTAATTTTTATTTTCATTTTATATTCATTCTTTCTTAAATTAATTATTTTTAGTTGTACAAAATTATTAAAATAAAATATTAAATTTTATTAATCATAAAATATTTATTTTTTATTTTAGTTCTAGAAAAAGTGAGAGATAAAAAAAAGACACATTATGATAAAAAGAAAATGTACATGAAATAGTCACGATTGCTGTTATAGTGACTCTATTATAACACTTGATGAATTAATCATTTTAAATTTTATTTTGAATATATATAATATATTTTTTGTAGAATTTAATTTTAATATATTGATATTATAAAATATTTTATTAATTATATTTATATTTTTTAGATAATTATTTACGTTATTAATATAAAATATAATTATTTTTATTAATGTGATATTATGTAATTGAATGTATGCATTATAATTAAAATTATTTTTTTATAATGTTTAATGTAACCATTTTTCCGTCTAATTTTCTATAACAATAACATTAATAAACAAATACATACACATGGAGGATAGAACTATAAATTCTCTGATGGGGGTGGGTTCAGCAGGTGAGGTTAATTACTGATATATATTGATGATAAGTGTGACAAGAATAATGAGAATAATGATGATAGGTGCTGGTTATTACACTGGAGTAGTAGGGGACACATGAGGAGAATTAATGAAGAGGGAATCCTTCTTCATCATCATCGTTGAGCTATTCAATAGCTATCTAAGCCTTTCAAGGTGCAAACTCAGGTGGGGCCTCTTTACCTCTCTTTGCTTTTTTTTTTTTTGTTCTTCTATTATGTTTGCAATTAATTTTTATTTTTATTAGTTTTGTTTGTTTGTCCCCATAATATATGTATTCAAGCCGTCCTCCTTACTTTAATTTTATTATTCATGAGTTTAACATGAATAAAAAAAGTGAGGAGGGGCGAGTTATAGTTTTTGGAGTTATTAGATTGAATTTGATCGAAAAATCAATAATTGGTGCGGTTTAATTTGGCCTATATATAAATTATAGTAGTATTTTTATTTGTAATAATATTATAAAAATATAAATTTTTTTAAATTATATCGATTTTATCTTGACATTATAAATAATAGTACAAAATATTTATAAAATTAAATTATTTTAATTTTATAAAAAGGTCTTAACTTTAGACAAAAGATTAAAATAATAAATTTTTTAGTTATTATTTTTATATGAAATAGTTTAATTTTATCTAATAATTAATTTTAATATTTATTATCTAAGATTTAAAATAATTTATGTGTATATTTTTATATTTGATTAAATATTAAATTTGTTGTACAAACAAAAATAATTAATTTTTATGTTTGTTATTTAAAAATAATTTTTTTTCTTTATATATATAAAAATATAATTAGATATTACTATAAAAAAATATTCATAGCTATAAAATTAGCTTAAAATTATTTTTTTAAATAATTAAATTTTGATTTTGATTATTAATCACAACATTAGTATTCTCTCCAAATTATGTATAATAAAATTTGAAGAAAGAGAAGTGAAAATATAAATTAAAAAAATAAACATTAAAAATTTGAAACCAAATAAAAAAATTAAAAAATATGCATATAATAATAATAGTAATAATATATGTTTTATATGATTTCGGGATATTTTTAATATATTTTTTATAATTTTATAAATTTATTTAAATTATATTATTTTATTAATTTTATTTTTTATAGAACAGAAATGTAAAGAAAAATAAAGAATAAAAGAGAAAAGAGAGAGAATGAAAGATAAAAAAGAAACTAAGAGAAATAAAGACTGTTAATTTTGGAGGAAAGAATTTATTTTAATTGTAATAAAAGAATATTTCGTCATATTTTTTTTGTCAGATTAGTAATATAAAATATAAATTATAAGTTATATATAGAGTGAGAAGGGTAGAGAAAAATAGAGAAGGTGAGAGAGGTAGTTAAAAGGATACAGGAAAAGAGTTTAATAATTAAAAAAAATATTTCATCTTAATTTTAACGAGAGAATGTCATGTGATATGTGATATATTTTGATTGTTAAATTAGTAATATAATATAGTTATATTTTAATTTTAATATTAATTTCAATTTTAATTTAATTTTAACTGCAATTAGATAATGTTATGTTGTGTATATTGATTGTTAAATTTATAATTAATTTAATAATGATATATAGGAGAGATAGAATAGATAAAAGAATGAGAGAGAGAAAAAAAGTTTTTAATTTTAAAGAAAAAAATTTGATTTTAATTATAATGATAAGATGATATATAGTATATTTTAATTATAAAATTAAAAATATATAATAATATATTTGCAATTAGTCTAACTTAGGGTAATTTACACTCTTTGTGATATATAGTATATTCTGTCAAATATATTATATGGAGAATAATAAATTATATTCTAATTTTTATGTAGAATATTTTCATTAAAGATATTAATTACCCAAATAGAATTAAATTATATTTTATATTAATTTTAATTTAAATATATTACATAAATATAATTAGATTATATTTTATATATTGAATTAATAATTTTTATATATTTAAATAACAAACATACCAACTTATTCATCATAAATTTTAATTTAATCATTTTATAATTTTTATATTTATTTTAAGTATAACTATGTTTCAATCAAATAAACTAGTAGTTCAGTAGTAACATAATATTCAATTGTTGATTTGGTTATGATAACTATGACTCGAAGTATTTATAGTATAAATATAACTAAAACTAAATTTTTTTAAACTCATTAGATTCAGACCAAATACTAGATTATTGAATTGCTTAAAATCCTTCATGTCATATAAGCTAAAATTTTTCTACTATTATTTTCACATAGCGTGACACTCATCAATTTAATATATTATTATATTCGATACTAAAAAAACGGAATCAATTTTTCAATCAATAATTGGTTAACATGCTTTTTTGGAAAACATACTTTTGTAAGTAGAATTTAAAATTTCTAATATAATATTTTTCATAATAAAAGATAAGACAACTGAGAAAAAAAAAGATAATAATCTTAAAAACATATTTTTATACTGTGGTCTAATTATGTGATTAATTAAATATCTGTATAAAATATTTTATAATGATACTAAATAGAAATTAATTAATTTATTTTAAAATAGTATATATATTTTTAAAATTGGATATTTAGGTCTTTAAATAATTTTATATTATTTTTAAGTGAGTATGTGGAGACTATACTATTTCAATTATAGTTTGTTGATATATTAAATTTATGTTTAATTTGATACATTTAATTAAATTGTACTCAATTTTATTATAATTATATTAATTTTTTTTTAAAAAATCAGAACTTAATATCTATAAATATCAGCAAGAGAAAATAATTGAAAATTCGTGACAAAGATGAAACGAAATCAAAAAATATTTTATTAGATGGAATAGACACAGAAATGGAGACGAAAATGGAGTTCCCTTCTGCATGTAGACCTATTGCCATTACTAAGATAAATTCTTTAGTCTTTTAGTTTCTTATAGCTTTTTTTTTTCCTCTAAAATTCATAATTATTCCATTGCAAACAAATTTAAAACCAATATCATTACTCTTTGAAAGAATACGTTAACTGTGAAATAAAAAATAATTAGTGAATTGTTCCGTACGATGCATGAATATGGTGGTAAATTTAATAAAAATTATTTATTATGAAAATGTTTTTATATTAATAACATATGTACAAGTGTTTTATAATAATTTGGATCCTTTGGTAAAATTGACTATAGTTTTAAAATTTTAATTTTTATCCTATAATTTTGACTTTCGTTAACAGTTTTAATATCCTTTAGCAAATTGAAAAATAAGCTATTATTTAAAATAAAAAAGATAATAATAAAATAATCAAACTAATTTGGTGATGATGCTGAAAGAGTTGTTTTAATGTGGTAAAACAAATTAAAAGAGGGCAATATTTATAATGTTAATAACTATTATGACTTTCACAAAAAATTAATAATAATGAAGAAGAACATAAAGATAATTATAGTGTACAATTAAGATGATTGGCAAAAAAAAAAAATCATAATAGATAATTAAAATTATGAGTAATGATATTATACACAAAAAAAATTAGGTAGGATATATGAATTTAAGTGACACATGTAACTAAATATGACAGAAAAAAATAATTATGTGAATAATAAAGTAGATAAAAATGAAGGATTACCATGTGTTCATAACACGCAGCGGAAGAAAAGAAAGTAATTTTTAAAGATCTATTTTGTGCGTAAACTTTATTCCTATAATATAATATAATAGTAGATCAGATTTAAATACCTGAGTACGCTAGTAAAAATCTTTTTTTCCTTCGATGGTACGAAGGCACTATGCGTATCCACACCGAGACCAACATTTGCTGTCAACCCCTTGACCAATGGACATCTGATCTAAATTGAGAAACCTTTTGCAACTCTTTGCACACCATAAAATTCTTCTCTAAGAATTAGTCTCACATACATTTATGTGCATAGAGGTAAAGGAATAACAACCCTTGTTATTCTCTCTGTCTTTCTCATGTTTTCCTCTACTCTTGGCATACCTATATATAGTATGAGATTTGTTGTTGATTTTAAATTTGAATCTAAATTCAAATTTGAATCATATCTTACTATTTTAATTTGAATCTTTCAAATTTATGAATCATATTATAACTCAATTTGAAACAGAATCAGTTAGGATCTCATCCAACTTTATAATTCAAATTTAGAAATAGAATAACTAATTATTCTCAAATCTCATTTAATATTCTCAATTATCATACTATTATTATATTTTTGGTGCTAGCAAAAAATATAATAATATTCCATTTGAATTAATATAATTATTTATTTGATCAAATCAAAATAATAATTAAATAATTCTATAGCAAATATTAGAACACTCATTAGTGTGTGACCCCATAGGTTCAATACTAAGCGGGTAGTAAATTAGTCATACTAAATTTACTAATCAAGGTTGGCGTCTAGCAACACTCCTCAACGACCCGATAGTATGAAGTAATATATTTTTACTAAGAACCTTAGAAGAACAAAGTATAATTCCTTCCATCTTTCCACCTCTTGGTTAACCCTTAAAGTATAGTTTAATGTCAAACTCTAACTTGTTACCATTATTATAATGAACTGTGAATGACTTAAGAAACTCATTTCTTCATTCAATTAATCCCCTTGGCCAAGGTTCATCTCAGTCATTATAATCATAGAGCTCAAACTCTTTACCGAGAGTTGATAGATTCCCTATTGACTAATCATTAATTCTACAAGTATTTAAATTATACCCAATATCCATTCAACTAGCACCCAAAGGTATTAGGTATCCGGAATCAAAGTATAATAAATACATTGTTAATTACTATGACAGTTGCAGGTCAAAGGAAACTCTATTACTATGTTCATCTTGAGAATATCCTATTGACAAATATACGGTAATTATAACCATTAGGAATTTTCAAAGTGAGTCAGTTCAATGGTCATATCTCTATATGTACCATCTATATATATAATTTAATAAATGAGATCTATTAATCTTCATCCAATAAAGACCATTATATATATATTGATTTTTCCGGATTATTAATGTCCTTTTAATAATCCTATGACCAAGAACAATTTTGATTAAATTATAAAAGATTTATCTCTCAATATTATGATCACTATCACAATGATAAATCTCTAAATTTAATCAAGGACCTTATTATATTAACATTTTAATATAATGACAATAACAAATTATTTGACACGTGATTGATTGGATTGTGACCATACTACTTATTCCCAACAATCTCCCACTTGCACGAGAGCCAATCATGATAGATTGGATCTTGGGCATACTATTATCACAATAATCTCCCACTTGCACTAGAGCCAATCAATCATGTGTATAATTTTTCAATGCACATTTGTGTTTATCAAAACTCTTTTGACCTTAAACACCTTAACTTTTGAACATGTTTGCTTGATCTTTTGTAAAATACACTTAGTGCATAATAAATATCACGTTTTCTTAAAACATGAAATCTCCCACTACAATAGTGCATAATTTTATTTTAACGACAATCTTTATTGAACATGATTATAAAAAGTCTAAGTAACCATTAGATCTATCTTTATAGAATTGTATCATTATACAAATAGGCTACTTTTTCAAAAAGTTAGTTTGTACTCCCACTCTTTCTTTAAGATGGAATCCATTTTCTAAAAAAAATGAGTTTTACCTCTTATCATAAACACTTTGTCATAAGAAGAGTGATAAAAATAATCTTATTATTTCTTTAAGGTAACCAATAAATCTCATTTATTGGACCTAATATCAATTCTATTGTTGTGCAATCTCTTAACACATATAAGACATCTCCAAACTCTAATGTTTTTTGAGTTTCAGCTTATGTCTTTTTCATATCTCATATGGATAAAAAAAATGGATTTAATGAGAAATTTGTTAATTTAGCAACATTTAAAATGTAGTCCAAATATTTAACAAATAATGATCCTCAATTAAATCAAATTCCATGTTTCTTTAAACATGATAGAGTACATGGAGTACTAATATTTGTGCGTTGAGAGAATCTCATTCTCTTTTCAATAGAATATCAATTAGATGTTAGAGATTTTACTTTAAGCTCTTATAATAAAAATACTCAATATCTTTATTAATGGTCAAACCAACCCTTAAGAGCAATTTTAATTGGCATTCTCAATACTCATATTGAGTTTTTCTAAAAAGATCACAAACATTAATCATATTAAGGTCAATTATAAATTGTTTGAAACAAAATAAATCTCCAAAAATACTTGCAAGAACAATTTTTGCTAAAGCCATTTGGCTAATGGCATTCCAACAAAATATATTGTCCAATACTCTCACTAGTTTAAATAAAATCTTTGATAGTCATACTATCTTATTTTGAGCATCATACATCTTTTTAAGATGTTCAATAATAAATAGTGGGTATATGCTTTTGAAATTAGAACTCATAGTTGTCAAAACAACCCATATTGTAATAAAAGAATATTTTAGATACTTCACAAGTACTTATTATTCTATCACCAATTTTTATTGGACAATATTATTTCAATAGGATTATCATGTCCGTCAAATCCTTTTATACATAAGAACAATTCTCAATGTATAGCCAATTTATTACTTTCAAGTATGCCATACGAAAGATGGACATATTTAAAATATGAAAGTAAATCAAGAAATCTATATTTCTAGCAAAATTATTTAGAATCGTGAATAAGTACCTTGGTTGTCAAGTTGTTACTCATACCTATTCTAAATAAACATGATTAAATTATATCCCATATAATTATAATCCCAAATAATTATCTGGTTATCAGACAATTATTTAACTGAATTATATTTTATACCCCTAGGTTATCTAGGTTCAAATATAAAATTAATTCTCCTTATGCATCATCATATATATGAATAAATTCTATCCGTGATTACAAGTCTCCTGGTTGTCAGGTCGTTCCTTGTAAACAAGAGATAAATTTATTTGTTTGACAATCTCCTAACTTTTAGGATTTGGATTTATCTCTATTGTTAGAGAATTTTTCATCAGTACTCATAGATTAAATTTTATACTCCCAGGTTGTCTAGGAAAAATATAAAATTAAATCCCTAATACATCAAATGTATATACTGATTGTTATCTTGAAAATAAAACTCTTGGTTGTCAGGTCGCTCTTTATAATCAAGAACATTATAAAAACTAATTTCTAAAATTATAGTGTTAAAAACACATCAATCAAATCAAAATTTGATTTTTCATGTACTAACGTTTAGCATTAAAAATGATCAAATCAAATTTGACCTTTATATATACACTTATATATATATATAAAAAATGAACAAAAGATATTTTGTATCTTATTCTTTTTATTGTGATCAAAATCACAATAAAATTTAATAAATAAATAAAATCATACAAAATATTTGATTATAAATATAACTTTTATATTAAAAATTGATAATTTAATCACAATTAAATAATTAAAATAAATTAACTATTAATTTATTAGAAAACATCTCAATGAAAATACATACATCACATGCTTAAAAAATAATTTGAATTAATCCTATTAATTCACAAACTTTAAAAAAATAGGAATAAAAATTTAAACGCAAAAAAGCCAAAGCTCTGATACCACTGAAGGATTATCATGTGTTCATAACACGCAGCGGAAGAAAAGAAAGTAATCCTTAAAAATCTATTTTGTGCGTAAACTTTATTCCTATAATATAATATAATAGTAGATCAGATTTAAATACCTGAGTATGCTAGTAAAAATCTTTTTCTCCTTCGATGGTACGAATGCACTATGCGTATCCACACCGAGACCAACATTTGCTGTCAACCCCTTGACCAATGGACATCTGATCTAAATTGAGAAACCTCTTGCAACTCTTTGCACACCATAAAATTCTTCTCTAAGAATTAGTCTCACATACATTTATGTGCATAGAGGTAAAGGAATAACAACCCTTGTTATTCTCTCTGTCTTTTTCATGTTTTCCTCTACTCTTGGCATACCTATATATAGTATGAGATTTGTTGTTGATTTTAAATTTGAATCTAAATTCAAATTTGAATCATATCTTACTATTTTAATTTGAATCTTTCAAATTTATGAATCATATTATAACTCAATTTGAAACAGAATCAGTTAGGATCTCATCCAACTTTATAATTCAAATTTAGAAATAGAATAACTAATTATTCTCAAATCTCATTTAATATTCTCAATTATCATACTATTATTATATTTTTGGTGCTAGCAAAAAATATAATAATATTCCATTTGAATTAATATAATTATTTATTTGATCAAATCAAAATAATAATTAAATAATTCTATAGCAAATATTAGAACACTCGTTAGTGTGTGACCCCATAGGTTCAATACTAAGCGGGTAGTAAATTAGTCATAATAAATTTACTAATCAAGGTTGGCGTCTAGCAACACTCCTCAATGACCCGATAGTATGAAGTAATATATTTTTACTAAGAACCTTAGAAGAACAAAGTATAATTCCTTCCATCTTTCCAGCTCTTGGTTAACCCTTAGAGTATAGTTTAATGTCAAACTCTAACTTGTTACCATTATTATAATGAACTGTGAATGACTTAAGAAACTCATTTCTTCATTCATTCAATCCCCTTGGTCAAGGTTCATCTCAGTCATTATAATTATAGAGCTCAAACTCTTTACCGAGAGTTGATAGATTCCCTATTGACTAATCATTAATTCTACAAGTATTTAAATTATACCCAATATCCATTCAACTAGCACCCTAAGGTATTAGGTATCCGGAATCAAAGTATAATAAATACATTGTTAATTACTATGACAGTCGCAGGTCAAAGAAAACTCTATTACTATGTTCATCTTGAGAATATCCTATTGACAAATATACGGTAATTATAACCATTAGGAATTTTCAAAGTGAGTCAGTTCAATGGTCATATCTCTATATGCACCATCTATATATATAATTTAATAAATGAGATCTATTAATCTTCATCCAATGAAGACCATTATATATATATTGATCTTTCCGGATTATTAATGTCCTTTTAATAATCCTATGACCAAGAACAATTTTGATTAAATTATAAAAGATTTATCTCTCAATATTATGATCACTATCACAATGATAAATCTCTAAATTTAATCAAGGACCTTATTATATTAACATTTTAATATAATGACAATAACAAATTATTTGACACATGATTGATTGGATTGTGATCATACTACTTATTCCCAACAAAAAAACTGAGTACTATGTACTGTTATAGAATAGTGAAAAAAAGAACAAAAATATATAATTCAAAAAAAGGTTAAACTATCAAATGAAGTACAAATTCATTAAAACAAATTAGTATAACACAGGTGTTAAAATATTGATTAAACTATTTTATATGTAAAATGAATGAGAAGTCATTGAAATTAATTCAATATTTTGAAGTAACAGAAATATATAATTGTGATCAATACTACAACAATTATATACGTCGTAAAAGTGTTAAATTGTGTTTAAGAATATAAATTTGAGTTATCATAACAAGTTCAATATTAATGAATATATGATTTGAGTGCATTGAGTTAGAATAACTTACTTTATGTTTAGGCATATAGGATGATATATCTATACAAATAGTTATGTATTTATTGAAAAAATATGGTAAAAACATATGATGAGGATTATATGATTTTTCAGTAGTATATAAATTACTGTTACATATGATATAAGGAAAATTTTGAAGTTGATTACATGAGTATGATTTAGTTCAAAATTTTATCAGTTAAAAAAATTGTCATATCGCTGAACAAAGTCTTCTGATAATTAGAATGCATCAATTTCGTAGTAGTAGAAACTTGGATATCATGTAAGAATACAACAAAAGTTATGTACAAAACATTTTAGAAGAAAAATTAATAAAGAAACAGAAATTAATAAAGAAGAAAATAATGAGCATGATAATTAGACTACTGTATTCAAATAAATATATCCATTACATATATAAATAGAAAAAATAATGAGAAATAGAAATAAATTAACTGAATAACCAAAAGGATCTATAGTGTTTGATGGAAGAGAAAATCCTAACAAATACTAAATACTTAAAACTTCTAAATTCATTGATTTCTCATCATCAACAGGAACGTTAAATTTAACCTTGCTCCCTTCGACTATGCCATCTTGAAGACAAAATTTGCGCCATCTCCTGATAAGAAAAATTTCTGATAATGTAGAACCCTTCCAATGAAGTCCCATTGTAAAAGAAAGTCCAACCTTTTGACGTACATTAACATAAGAAATCTTATTTGGTTTTGTATATCGTAAGCAAATTGAATATAAGAGGGAAAGAGGTTAAGACCTTTAGGCGAATTGGAAATAGATTCCCGGCAACAACAATGAGATTCTGGCTTTTCTGCATGAACAACTACATACTAAATAAAGACGCATATGTATAACAACAACAATATTTCAAATATTACTAAAATTAGAAGATATACATTAGATTAAATAATAAAGAACATACATAAACTCGTCATCGCAAAGATTATGAATTCATGATTGAAGCAAATCCCCTACAAAACTTTGTACCTCCGCCTAATAGTGGGAGTGCGTCTCAAGAAAGTGAACAGAGGAAACCAATAAAAAACTAAAGAAAAAGAGAATAAGTGAACGGAAAAAAAATAGAGAGAATTCTTTTCTTAATTTTGATAAAAAAGAGAAAAAATTGAAAATAGAGAACGGAGAGATCCCTTTTTTAATTTTGAATTTGAATTCAAAATTTCAAAAAAGTGTGCATGTGAAGCAAGCTTAAAAATAGGATAAAAAAAACTTTACATACATGATTATGAAATATGAAGTGTAATGAAAATTGTTTCATGTAGGAATAGTATGGTAATAAAAGTTATGATAAGTGAAGAGTGAAAATATTGATATTTTAATAAAAACTTATAGTGAACATAGAAAATGATACGTTGAAATTCTACTATTGAAATAATTTTTTTTTCAAGGTATGTTGTAGGATAAAAAATTGTGTATACAAAAAATTAGTTATTATTAATTATTATATATTTATATAAAAATATTAGTTTTATATTAAAATTTATAATTAAAATTAATTATTATATATTTATATATAAATACATATATTATTTAACTTATTTTTAATATATATTTTATATTCTGACATATATTTTATATTAATAATTGATTTTAGTAATTAATTTTAATATATATCTAATATTAATATTTATGTATAGGTACATATATTATTTAATTTAACGTGTATTTTTTGTACTATATATATATATATTGCCAATTAGTTATAACTCAAATGGTATAGTTTTTCCGTATTTACTTAAGAGGTTGCGGATTCGAGTCTCCCTATCTTCCGTAAAAATATATATATTTATAAGTCAACTAAATATATACTAAGAATAATAAGCACACATAATATAAATTTTGTGGGACAAATTGAGAATTGTCATATGTCAATTGGTCCAATTATAAGAACAACAACTAAGATAATAATTTATGAAAAGTCAAACCTCTTACTATTTATAAATTACATTAAAGACTCTCGTTAGTCAAGTTGAATCAATTAAGCATCATTTTCTTAGTATTTATTTTAAAACTTATTTTATGTTTATTTTATTTTATTTTATTTTAGACCTAATTATGATTTGGCCTATTTTTATTTTAATGAATTCATGAATTAGGATTTTAAACTTAAAAAGTATAAAAATCTCTAAAATTTTGTAATCATTTTTTTTAAAGTTTGATGAATAAAATTTTTTTTGAGTTTCTTTAAGAAATTTAGGTGTAAACAGAAAAAGTAAAATAATTCACTTAATTTTTGCATAAAAAATTAAATTAAGGTAAGTTTTTTTTTTTAATTTTCCATCTTACACTGAGTTAATTTTTCATCTTACAAAAAAATCTCTTATTCATTAAATTTATGCCATTATTATTTGCATCTTTGTGTTCTTGAATATTTAAAAAAAAAATTCACCCGCGTCATTTTTTACGTCGTCCATTATTCATTTTCATGTCTTTTTTAGTCTCTTTTTTATTTCTTCTTATTATTATTATCTCTCTTTATTATTTATTGTTTCTTTACTGTTTCGTGAGTTTCTTATTATTTTCCCATAGCATTAGGTTTCATGAAAGAGAAAAAACAAAAACAATTCAGTAAATCAAAAGAAAAAAACATCAAACACAACAAAACAAGATAATTGTGTTATAGAAAAAACTTTAGAAAATTTTATTTCATTATTTTTAATTTTTTAAATTTTTAAAATTTTTTGTATTTTGTGTCTTTTATCTTTTATTTTAATCATTTTTTCTTTTATCATTGCGTTAATTTTTTTTACTTTTTCTTATTTTTACTTGATTTACAAAAAGATCAACGGATAGTAAAAAGCAAGAGCAGTGAGCTTAATTGAGAATAAAAATCAATTTTAAAAGTAAATATGAGTATCCATGCTTTAATGAAATACGAAAGCAAGTGATTACAAGGTCCTTTTTATCACAGTTTTGTGGTTTATTATTATGGCGGCCTATTCAGATGATATTTTAGTTGATATGGAGATGAAGCAAAGAGCTATTCATTATTTAATTAATTGTTTGAATGAATTGAAAGAATAAAAGTAGAAAATGACATAGAGATTGTCCGAAAATACTAAATATGAAAGTTTTAGGAATTGACTTCAGAATCATACACAATCTGATGATGATTTTGATGGGATACAATACCTCGACATAAAAATCAGGATAGCAATATTAATACCATCAAGATACAAATATCATCGTTCAAAAGAAAAAATGATTTTGAAGTTTATTTAGAGTAGAAACGAAATGTGAAAAGAAATGTGAAAACTGAAAATGGATTCATTTGAGAAAGGAGAAGTTTCCTACTCAAAGAAAATCCAAGTTAGATCTTATAGGTGATAGTCCATTTCAGGTACTTAAAAGGATCAATAATAATACTTATAAGATTGACCTTCCAAATAAGTATAGTGTGTCAGCTATTTTTAATGTCTCTTACTTATCTTTTTTTTTGGATGAATCTTTTTCATGAGAAAGGGAATGATACAAGTTTTATAGGACAAATTAAGAATTATCATATGGCAATCGATTCAATTAGCAACAACTAAGAAAATAAAAAAAGGTTTTACAAAAATGGCTAAATTATTTGTTCATAAAATACATCAAGAATCGAGCAAGATAATGGTTAACTGTTATAGAAAGTCAAATGTTTTATTATTTACAAGTTCCATTGAAGATTGTGTTAGTCAACTTAAATCAAATAAGCATCACTTTATTCGTATTTATTTTGAAACTTATTTTATGTTAATTTTATTTTATTTTGTTTTGTTTGTTTTAGGTTCAATTATAATTTGACCTATTTTTATTTTAGTGAACTCATGAGTTAGGATTTTAAACTTAATAGGTATAAAAAATTTTAAAATTTTGTATCCACTGTTTTTTTAATTTTGTTGAATGAAATTTTTTTAAATTTAAAAAAAAAACTTAGGTGTCTGTAATAAACAGAAGAAGTAGAGTAATTCTCTTAACTATTACACGAGAAAATCAAATTGAGGTAGAGTATTCCTTCTTTTTTCTATCTTACTCTAGATTACATTCCATGTCAACATATATCCCAACTCAAATGATATTTAATAATTGGTAGTTAATTTTATTTTAGGTTTAATTACTCTATCGATCTCTATAATTTTAATGAATTTTTAATTAGGTTTTTATACCTCTTTTTTTTTTTCAATTGAATCTCTATATTATATCGGATTTTATAACTAAGTTCTTGTTGTGACAACTGACAAAATCATTAGAATTAATAAAATATTCTATTAAATAAAACGAATATGTCTAATACTTGACTAAATATTTTGTATAGTTTAACAGAATATTTTATTAATTCTAATATTTTTGTCATGACAAAAATTTAATTACAAAATCTGATATGGTATAAGAAATTAATTTAAAAATATAAAAATTTAATTAAAAATTTACTAAAATTATAAAATTTGACAAAATAATTAAATTTTTATTTTAATCAAAATGGCGGATAAATTTTCAATAAAATTTAAATAAATTTTGACATATGTCAAAGAAAAATGTCAACGGAAAAAGTTCTGATTACATGGTTGATGAATGATGATGATGTCCAAAATATTAAAAAATTATTAGTTATATATATATATATATATATATATATATATATATATATATTATGACTGTCATTAGCTAATTTAGTTAATTAACTAAAGTTATATTTTTTTTATGGAGTTTGTGGATTCAAATTCCATTTGCAACAATTTTTTTAATAATAGTCTTTTATATATAATTTTTAATTTTTATATTTTTTAGAAATTAAAAATAATTTTTTTTAAATAATTATATATTTTTTATTTTTGAAATCAATTTATTACGTTAATATTTTTTTTTTTAAATTTTATATTATAGTATATAGATAATTTAATAAATTTGATTAATAAGTAGTATGCTTCTAAAAATAAAAAAAGAATATTTTGTTAAAGAATTAAAAATGGAATTTTAATATATTTATTGTATAAAAAAATTTAATCAAACTTTTATTTACTTTTTCTATCATTATATATTGTGTTAAAAGAATTTTCGGTTTCTCTAAAGTTATTTTTCAAGCTCCGCGGTTGCATGGATTGAAAGAAACCATTTGTTTATTCTATCATTGTTTTTTTCCCACTAATGCAATTTTTTTGTTTTTGTTTTTTAATTCTTTCTTTTCGTGGGTGAATGATTTAAGTTAAGTCACCACTAATCTTGTGTTTTACATGGATGGTGCGACAAGTTGACAATTTTGATTATAAGAGTGCTATGCCCTTTGACTTTTTAATCCTTAAACAAAATCAAAATAAAATTAAGAGTTCCACTAAGTAGATTCATTGGATTTGGAGCAAAATCACAGACATTATCTTTACTTTCTAACTTCTTTTTTGTCTTCTCATTGAAGGCACTCTTAATTATCCCCCGACATTTAAGTGCCCTTTATTATTGAAACTTAATTGTCTTCTTTCTATCATAAAAAAGGTTGTTTGTTTGTTGTAGTTCAGTATTAAGGGTGACAAACAGATCTAAATATCAAGTTGACTTGTATAATTCGTCAAAAAAAAAAATAGGTTAGGCTAAAAAATTAAGGCGGTTAAATAATAAAAGTCTGCCTAATTTGTACCGCTTAAAATGTGAGTTTTGGTAGAGCGGGGTGGACTTTTCTGTCAAATTTAGTATTTTTTGATAAGACGGTAATTTTTTGACCAAAACTCAACTTCTTCCTACCTAACTTATAAGAGAATAAAAATAAAAATTGAGTGTTTTGGATTATGTTTATTTTGCTTTGGAGACAATATTTATAATCATGTTTTGGATGAAAATTTGGTTTATAATTATGTTTATTAGATATTTATAATTACAAAGATTTTAATGTTTGTGAATATAAAAATTATAATTTTTTATGTCTTTAGAAATAAAAAATTTATTAAAATATTGTGAAATTATATATATTATTTAATAGTTAATAGTAAAAAAAAAATTTGGCGAACTTAGCCCGTCAATCCATAATTAAGAAGGATGAGATTTTAAAACCGCCTCACTAGATAGGTGGGGCGCAGAGACGGACTCAAGGTGGCCCCAAAACAAATTTTAAAACTCATATGAGGATATAATAGATGTATTATATAGAATAAAATTTAATAGCATAGTAATAATAAAAAAAGTTATTATTCATCATGTATTAAAATTTAAATTTCTCTACATATATTTATATTATTTATATTTTTTTATTTGATTTAAAATTCTTTTTACATTTTTTTTTGAAATTAATTTTATATTTTTTTATTTGATTTAAAATTCTTTTTACATTTGTTTTTTTGAAATTAATTTTAACATCTATAATTATATAAAAAATACTTTAATATTATTTATAATAATATTGTTTTTTTTAATTGGCAATTTAGTTGTTACTTTTTTATTATTTTTCTATTAGTTTTTACCCCTATTATTATAGAAAAACATTTTAGTATATTTTAAATTCACACAACAAAATTGTTAGTGAAATTTATTTATATTATTTTATGTCATATTTTATAATAGGTTAATGCTACTTAATCCCCTCTAAAATAACATGTAAGTTACCCTTCATTATGTGTCACATTGTAATTGGTCCTTATCTTAACCATAGTTGAGTTATTTTATAATTTATTATTCTTAAAATATCAAACTCCACTCCCGTTAATTGAACATTCCACCCCTCCATTCTTTGTTTATCATTTCATCACCTAGATTTGATCCTTCCAAGCACCGTCGTGTTTCGTCATGCCCTCCCACACAACCTCTCTTCCCAGTATAGTATAGCCAGTGCCTCTTTTTGGCGTGAATCACTGCTTACCCACTTAATTAATGGTTAATTTGGTTATTAAATTTTTTTATTAAAAAAATATATCTTTATTTAATTATGTGATGGAACGTATATTTATATGTAAAATATAATATAATAAAATAAATCTATTCAAAGTATTTAAAAGTATAATTAAAATTATGAACATACAAATATAATAATAAAATTTGTACTCCAAAAAAATAAACATATTTTTTTTATTATACATATATTATTTAAAAATAAATATATTATTAAAATTAATAACAGAAATTTAAAATGATAAAATTTAACTTTTTTACCGTATTTTTATAGTATTTTTATTTTTTAATTTTTAATTTATTAGTACTTTATTATTTAATTAATAATTAAACAAATTATTTTTATGAAAAATTATTTTTCATATTATATTAGAGAAGAAACCAATATAACAATTTAAAAAATAAATTGTATAAATATTTAAGAGATAAATATGAAATACATACCTAAGTAATGTTTAGTTTGGTTATTAAATTTTTTTATTAAAATAAATCTTTATTTAATTACACGATAGAACATATATTCATATGTAAAATATAATATAATAACTCTATTTAGAGTACTTAAAAGTATGATTAAAATCAGAAAAAATATATTTTTTATTGTACATAAATTATTTTAAAAAATAATAAATTGTTAAAATTAATAACACAAGTTTAAAATGATAAAATCTAACTTTCTTATAAGTATTTTTTATAGTATTTTTATTCTTTTAATTTTTAATTTATTCGTACTTTATTATTTAATTAATGATTAAATAAATTATCTTCATGATAAATTATTTTTTGTATTATCTTAAAGAAGAGACCAATATAACAGTCTAAAAAATAATGTAAAAATAATTTTTAAATAAAAAATAGATAATATTAAAATTTTTAAATACAAAAGTAAATTATATAGATAGATATTTAAGAGATAAATATAAAATACATGCCTAAAATAAATAAAATAGACAAAAATAATTCTCCATTTCTCAATAGTACTCCCATTTTGTCTGTTTTATTTATTTTAGGTATGTATTTCATATTTATCTCTTAAATATTTATACAATTTATTTTTTAAACTACTATATTGGTCTCTTCTCTAATATAATACAAAAAATAATTTTTCATAAAAATAATTTGTTTAATTTTTAATTAAATAATGAAGTACTAATAAATTAAAAATTAAAAAAATAAAAATACTATAAAAAATACGGTAAAAAAGTTAAATTTTATTATTTTAAATTTCTATTATTAATTTTAATAATATATTTATTTTTTAAATAATATATGTATGATAAAAAAAATGTTTATTTGTTTGGAGTACAAATTTTATTATTATATTTGTATATTCATAATTTTAATTATACTTTTAAATACTTTGAATAGATTTATTTTATTATATTATATTTTACATATAAATATATGTTTCGTCACGTAATTAAATAAAGATATATTTTTTAATAAAAAATTTAATAACTAAAACTAACCATTAATTATGTGGATAAGCAGTGATACATGGCAAAAAGAAGCGCTGGCTACACTAGGAAGGACAAGTTATGGGCGACGAAATTCATGACTAAGGGATGATGCACTAAAGAAATAGAGGTTGTGTGGGAAGGCAGTAGATGGCGATGACGTTGGTGCTCCTTGTCACGAACGCAACGGTGCTTGGAAGGACCGAATCTAGGTGATGAAGTGATGAACAAAAAATGGAGGAGTGGAATGTGCTTCAATTAACGGGAGTAGAGCTTTGATATTTTAAGAATAATAAATTATAAAATAACCCAACTATGATTAAAATAAGAACCAATTACAATCTGACACATAATGAAAGGTAACTTACATATTATTTTAGAGGAGGTTGGATAGTATATAAAACATAAAAATTTAATTCTCTGCACATAAACACTTACTAAAGTAAATTAATTAACAAAATATTTAAAAATAGATAATTTTATATTTTGTTAGATGTAAAATCATAAAAGATTATGAAAAAATTGTAAAGATTGAGATAATTTTTTTATTTGATAAGTATTCATTAATTTTTTAATTAAAAATTAATTATAATTATATGATATAATCATATATATGACATTATACTTAATTATATCAAATTTTAATTTTCAACTCCTTTATTATTAGATTTCTGAATCCGTTCTAGTGAGACAGATCAACTAGTCACAAAAAAAATCCATTAAAAAACAAATTTTTAACAAGATAGAACGGACTTTTCTACTTACCACCCTTAGTCATTTATGGCAATTGGAAACATTTCATCGTTGTTATACATAGTATTAGTTTATGAAAATTTTTATTGTGCTTTGAGAAATGAAAATTTCAATTGGAAAGGTGTTATACTAGATGGCTAATTTTATAGGGCAAGTAGGAAACTAAATCAACCAATACTAATTAACCAAGCATACTCTCTAATCTCATGATATTGTTAACTATATGGGAGTTGGTAGCTAAATATAAAAAATAGTGCATATATATGCTATAATATCTATTATTATAGTGGTTATATAATTTTAATCGCACCTAAATATTAGTGTTAAAATTCAAATAATATTTTTATTATTTGATAATATTTTTTATTTAAAAAATAAAAAATATATTATCAAAATCTAAAAAAATAAATTTAATTTTATTAACATCTTAATAAAATATTATTAATAATATTAGATAGTCAATTAGTAATATATAATAATAATCGACATAGAATAGTAGAGTACACCTTAAAAAACCCGGAAATAATTGCAATGTGTTGTACATGTAAACATTTAATGTGAGGATAAGGCTAGAAACTACGGGAAGTTGAAGAGATCTAAGGAGAAACTCATATAATTTTCTCATTTTAATTTGATCTTTTATTTTATTATGTTTAAAGAATTATACCAAATTAAATTGGTTTAATTGTACTAGACTTCTAGTTAATGTTTATATTTTATAAAATAAAATTTAAACTAAACACTTTATTTAGTTTTTTCTCTTTATAAATCTATTTTTAGTAATAATCAAATTTAATATTTAAATAATATCGTACCAAATAAAATAAAGATAAATTACATTGACCTCATTTAAAATTTAATAACATTTAAATGATGTTGCACTAATTCTTAAGTTTTACAAAATATGATAAACAAATTATATACATAAATTAAAGTGAGTATTTTAATAAAAATTTTATAATTATTTTTATAATTTTTTTATTTTTAGATGATAAATTATAAGATTAAATTTTGATATGTTATATATAAAAATATTATTTTTATTTAAAATGTAATTAAATAAATAAATTATATTTTTAATATTTTTATTTGAGTAGTTCTTATAAATTAAATAATATAAAATATTATTCATTTATAACTTTTAAAAATGTTATATTTCAGTTCTCTTTAAGTTTTTTTTTTCTCTTAAAGAATCCGTGTGCACCAAATAGAAGAGGAACTATTATCATTGTTCATAAAATGGCTGGACTAACCCATGGTTTAGGAATTATTTTTCTTTGTATATAAATTGTTTTATAGTGTCATAGTTTATATTTTTTTTGTTTGTATGTAGATCGTTTGATGCTCTCACAATTATTTATGCATTATTTTATAATTCAATAAAATTTTTAACAGATTATATAAAAATAAAATAGGATCGAACCATAACCCTTTTTTAAAATTATAAATAGATAATATCTAATATTATTTAATTTATTTATGTAATTTGTCTAAATATGATAGGATATCCACGTTAGGTTGATTAAAAAAGTGAGTACGTGAAGGCTAAAAAATTTAAATATAAAAATCGAATAAATGATATATTTTAATATTATAATTTTAAGTATTGTTTAAAATATAAAAGATACACAAATTGAATTCTTCAATTTATATTTTAGAAAATAAAAAAATTGAGGTATACAAATGTTACTTAAGTTTTATTTTTTAAAATTTTTTAAACACAAATCTTAGATTTGAATACAAAAATTAAAAGATTCGATTTTGTACTAAAAAATTAGGTGGTTTAATTTTTGTATTTTTTAAAAATAAACGGTTTGATTTTTTACTTTTTAAATTAAATTATTTTATATTTTAAAAAAATATTATAACAGTTTACAATTTTAAAAAATATTATTATTAATCTAATATAAAAATAAAAAATTGCATGTGATTTCGTAAGGATCAACGGTCAACACACATTTAGAGATGATGTTGGCGTCGAAATAAATTGCTGCCGGCGCCTTCAGGATCCTTCATGAAGTTCTAAACTTACTTTCTAAGGACAGAAATCTAACCATCCATTTTTGAATTTTGATTTCTTCAAAGACAATTTGTCCTTTTGTTTTTTTTTTTTTTCGTTTTCTATAGCAACACAATTTGCTCTTTTTGGTCTAAATATCTAAACTTTCATGAATAATAATAATTTAATTTTAATATACTTTTAAGTAAAAAATAATTTTATACTGATATTTAATTATATAATATTAAAAACAATTTGTTTTTATATTTTACATTGTTAGTATATTAAAATTAATGTGTTTTATTATAATTATCCATCATATTTCCGCAATTCTATAGAACAAGAACTAATTTATTACGAATTTAAAATTTATTTAAGGGATATTTAAATCTCACGTTTACTTAGGTAGATGAATAAACTGACCACTCAACTCATATAAATTGGTTGTATTAAAATTAAAGTGTTAATTTATAACAGTATATAACGAGAATACGAAGTTTGGTATTCAAATTTTTTTCTTTATTTTACCCCTACTTTTATAATTTATAACTAGGGGTGACAATGGGGCAGGTAGGGGAGAGTTTTTACTCTACCCGACCCCGCCGTACAATAATCCGCATAGAATCCGCCCCACTTTTATTCGCGGGTAGTAAAACGTTGAACCCTAACCTGCCCCTGCGGGTACCAGTCCCGCTCCTACCGCCCCTATAATTATTAAAATCCAATAAATAAAATTAAATTTCAAAATTTATATAACCATCATCACATACATAACATAAATTAAAGTAAAAATTTAAATATGATACCATATTATTAATTATTTACTAATTATTTTACATATATTATACATATTATATATTTAAATTATATATATTATATATATAACGGGGCGGGTAGGGACGAGTATTATCTAAACTCGGCCCCGCCCCACCCTTCCCAAGAAATCGTCCTGCTAAAAACCCGCCTCGGTGCGGGACGGATAATTACCCGCCCCGACCGGATAGGGGTGGGGTGGGTACCCGCGAATTTGGGTGGAATTGTCATCCCTATCTACAATTACATACTCAATCACGTACTCACGTTCTGTAGATTCTGCACTAACCCACAGAAAATTATGTAATTGCTTTACTTTTAACCGTGAAAAAAATTTAAAAAAATCACTCACTCTTAATCGTAAGATTATAAAAACGACTCCACCTGCAAAAAATAGTTTAAACAATGTATTTTTTTTAAATAAATATACAAAGAATAATTTTTCTCTTTAAATTATTATCATACTATTTTAATGTACTCTTATACCTACATAATATACTAGTGTTAAACCCGTGCGATGCACGTGCTTATATTTTAATTTGACATGATAAATTAAAAATAGTATTTTATAATCATAATTTTTTTAATTTTAGTATAATACTATCATTGTTATTATATAATAAGTGTATTGAATATGTTATTTTTATATTTATTTAAAATAAAATGTAAGTAAAACAGTTTAAAATTTATAATATTCTTGAACGATAAGAAAAGAGACCTAAAAAGATAAGAATATATATAACTGTATTGGTAGCATATCAATTTTGCACCAAACTTTATACTAAAAAATCTAACAAAAGTTTATTGACAATATAATATTTTACTAACATCATTAGATAAATAATTGCCATATGATGTTGTACTCTATGTTACACATTTCATTTTAAGTCTAAAAGTATAGTTATAGATAAATTAGTTAAATTTACAACAAATATTCGTACAAAATTATAAATTATAACATGTTACTAAAATGAAAATACTATTTTTTTTACCTAACTATTATTAAAAATTTTTTTGAACATGACAACATCAAGTATCCAACATCAAGTATCCAATTAGCAAATCTCTTTATTTCACCTTCATCTTAATCCGAAGAAGACATTAGAAGCCTCATGTTCGTATGCAGTTTCAGAATCTTACAAAACGACTACGGATGGGATGAGTTAATAGTTGATGTCAATATATCGTGTCCACTCCCTTTCGGAATCACCGGAAGCATCTGTCTAAAATCACCTCCTAGATCAACAACTTTACCACCGAATGGTTGATGTGTCTTATGTTGATCGGTAACTGACATAAGATCCCTGAGTGTCTGATCAAGTGCTTCAAAGCACATTTTATTGAGCATTGGAGTTTCATCCCAAATTATTAAGTTACTTTGGATGAACAGATCAGCCTTCAAACTGCCATGCTTGATGTTGCAAGTAGATTCATCAGTAATTGTAATGGGTATTCAAAATCTAGAATGAGCCATTCTGCCACCAGGTAGGAGTAAAGACGCAATTCCACTGGATGCGACATTTAAAACAATCTTTCCTCTAGACCGAATAGCAGAAGAAAGTCCATTCTAAATAAATGTCTTACCACACCCACCATGCCCATAAACGAAGTAAAAACTACCAGAGTCTGTAATAACAGCATTGAGTATCTCATCGAATACTAACCTTTACTCATGAGTCATCTTTTGTTCCGTATATAAGTTTGTATGAGTCAACTCATTTGTGTCATATGCTAACTTTTTCTCTATTAGCTTATTCTGAAAAAGGTGAACATTAGACATCTCAAGATATGGCATTGATTGATAGTCTCTTATAGATCTTGCATTGCTGTTGAGTATCTTCTCAATCTCAATAAGGCAGAGGTTTTTCAATTCGTCATCAGTCATATTTAGTCCTAACAACAGCACATGGTGGTTTTATGAAATATTTAATAAGTAATTCCAAAATAAAACTAATAATATTATTAATAAAAATAATAAGAGAACACAATCTTGATATAAAAAAAAGACATAGTAAAATACCTTGATTTTTCAAAGCTTTTCTCCTCTCATATAGTATTCCATCAGCTAATAATGTCCAAGTTGCATTCCAAACACGCTCTGGGTTGCTAATGCTATTAGATATCAGTAGCATCACAAATAATTTTCTTAATTGATGACCAGATGTAAGTTCAGCTACCTCATTAATAGCTATAATGAATTCCTTATCATCGCACAGTAGTCCCATGGAATAGCAAGCATCTTGGAAGCTAGAATATGTAATTCCATTAACTATCCTAATAGACTCATATGTTGTGCAACCTCTCTGAACAGGTAACACAATTCTCATATAATAAATATCACATGTACCCGATGAAACATAGTTTAACCTCTCGATAGAATACCCTCTTTTTGCGTGGATTCCATTCCCTTACTTCTCTATCATAAACAAATTGATTTGGAAACTCAGCATATATCAAAATTTGACCTGATTCAAATTTTTTATTATCCTCCATCCATGCTAAGAACATCGTACATTTTTCTTCCTCTTTTTCCACGATTTCCTCAAGATCATCATCGTCTTTAAAGATGATATTTTGTTGTCCAGGCAAATGAAAGGTTAATCTCATCACTGAAGGCCACCTCTAATAAATATCATAAGCTAAAGTTCTCCACTGCCTCACATGCAGATAAATATCTGCAATCATAAAATTGTTTTATCTCATCAATAACCTGATCATTCTCTCCACTGGAAGCTTCCTTTGTAACTCCAACTGCTATCCTGTCTGGACCTTTATTCACGTACTTGAACAAATATTTGATAGCATTTGACTTGTTGCAGTACTCTACATTAACATGCGCTTGATAAGATATCAGCATATATGCATTGTATGGAACCACATTCCTATTATCCATATGGACTCCCTTCTTCTCAGTAATCATTCCTGTGCCTCGTCTTCTATATGATGGGTATCCACTATCATCGATAACTGTGGTTCTACTGAATGTTTTCGGATAATATTTAGTGTAGTATGCATCTTTTATGCAGGGAGATTTTGAGAAAGCTCTACTACATGGTCCATGAATCATATATGTAGATACAACTCTAAATAATTTTGGGTACCGAATAGGATCTGGCAACTTTGAAGATATTAACCGATCAATTTGAGTTATCATTGTTATCTTATAGTCTCCATTAAAACCTAAAAGAATGTGAGTATGTGGTAGACATCTTTTTTGAAATTCCACCTATATCCCTTATACCAAAAAGACAAAAAATATATATGTTATAAATAAATTATCTATTTTATATATGTGCTTTGATAAATTAAGGGTGATAATAGAAAATCAACAATATGTTAAGTAAGAAATATTTTGCCATTTATTTTATAACAATCTAAAGGAATATTTCTCTAAAAATAAGGTTAGATAATGAGCTATACCTGTATCTAGCACTCCAAATGGAATTTTTTGCTTAAGATCTGAGATTATCATGTCAAGCTTAATTTTGAACACTCTACACGATATATTCGGCCGGTCTTCAACCTTTAAGTTCCTTGGATTGTTAACCCTGCCAATCTCTTGCCAACTCGAGTTACATGTCATTGTGATGTAAAGGTCTGGATATTCATATTTCTTACAAATTGCCATAGCATCTTGACAATTATTAAACATGTATCTCATGCTACCAGTGAAGGACGCGGGTAGGATGACACGTTTACCTGCTTTGGAAGCACGAGTCTCACTCCTAACAACTGCATCTTGAATCCCTTTGTATATATCACTCCTTGCCTTGGTTTGGTTGTTTCGATAGTAGGTCAGCCTTTGTGCTTCAATCATAAAAAAGTAATCAACCAAGAACTGCTGAAATAGTTGTCTACCATTAACAATGGTTACATACTTGACCCTTTTCTCTTGTATTCTAAATGCTATGAACTCCCTTAAACTTACATGCTGTCTCTTTCTATTTTCATCAGTTCTATGTGATTCTCGCAAAGGAATGTCTTATTGGTAGCCATCTTCACCATAAGGAAACATCATAGGATACTGAAGAGGAATAAATACGGTGTGTGTCTCATGAATCCTTTGTAGATGTCCGAACTTTAATTGAACTATAATATCACGCCCTGCATCTCCATAATCAAAATCTCCTACTATTAGAGCTGTGACCTCATTAGACGATGGTAAATTGTAGACTATTGCATCCTTTGATCTTTTTCGGTACAACCGTAGCCTTATATTTGTGATATTTCCTTGATTCAGGTAGTTTCTCACTATCCTAAATGTGTGAGCAAGAACATTATATTGATCGATCATGTCCTTGAGGTCTAGAACTAAGGACTGGTCAATGTTGTTGTTGGTGGTTCTTGAACTGTATAAAATATTAATTGAAAAATGTTAGTATTCATAATTAACCAAAATCAAAGTACGAACTACCTTAATATGTTTTTAATCAGTTTGGAATGCATGATACAAAACTGAAAATCTCTACCTTGTTTGAGACCTCATTTTCTATATCATAAATATATAACTGCACGAATTTTGGTCTTTGTCCCTCTATTAGCACCAAGTTTTAAATTCTGTGGTAGTTTTGTCCACTCACAATGAACTAGAGAGGACCTGTCCCGTCATTGATGGAGGTCTCTATTTTACCTCCGAGGGACGTGAAGCAACACATGCTATTATAAGTTCTTATATTGTCCTTAAAGTGTTTGCTTCTTTGGTCTACTCCAGATATTAAATATTGCAAGAGCTGAGGTGGACGTTGCGAAAATGGCAGTTGTACCTTCCCTTGCATACAACATATTGAAAACTCAATGTTGATCCTGTTTTGGACTTCTCTGATCTCTCCTCATACCACATCATAGCGTCGCAATGCCGACAAAAAAATTGTGGGTCATCAATATCTATCACATCTAATAATCAGCAAGATAATAAATTATATTTCAGTTATATCTGTAACAAATACTTTATATAAAAATATACATTTCTTTCACCATGTGAGGTATAAAAGTAATATTTACAAAAAATTACCGACGACTATAATTTATGGAATAAAAAGATGAGATCATATAATACGGTTTCATTGTGCCAACCTCAAGATTTATATTTTACATGCACGCTAATCAAACAATAAGAATTACAATAAATCAATATTCAAATACAAAAAGTATAATATATAACCATATCTTTGTCAGAATTTTTTTAATCAGTTTGGAATGCATGATACAAACCTGAAAATCTCTATCCTATTTGAGATCTCATTTTCTGTATCATAAATATATAATTACACGAATTTTGGTTTTTGTCCCTCAATTAGCACCAAGTTTCAAATTCTGTGGTAGTTTTGTCCACTCACAATAAACTGGAGAGGACCTGTCCCATCATTGATAGAGGTCTCTATTTTACCTCCAAGGGACGTAAAGCAAAACATGCTATTATAAGTTCTTATATTATCCTTAAAGTGTTTGCTTCTTTGGTCTACTGATGCGTGAGCATCTTTTCTATCTTTTTCTAGTGAATTTGCATCTAATTTGTTAAGTTTAATAAAGAATTAATTATCTTTTAGCCAATATGGATGCTACTTTGAGTCTTTTACAATTTTATTTATTTTAGGTAGCATTCGGCTGGATTTGATGGAGTTTCTGCAGCACAAGAACAAAAGGAGATGGCAGCGAGGAGCGACGCATTTGCGTGACTGACGCGTACGCGTGATTTGGAGCTTTCAATAGCAACGCGTGCGCGTGACTGACGCGTACGCGTGATTTGAAGATTTTCTCAGCGACGCGTGCGCGTGATCGACGCGTCTGCGTAACTTACGAAGAAGACCAGCGACGCGTACGCGTGACTGACAAAACATGTGGGCAATTTCTGGGCTGTTTTGACCCAGTTTTCAGCCCAGAAAATACAGATTAGAAGCTGCAGAATGGACAAAACATGTGGTCCCTACCCATCAACTGAAGACCTGCTGATTATTCTGATTTAAATTCAGATATTATTTTTAGGAAAAAATATTATTTTTAATTTTAGATAATTAGATTTTAAATTTATTAGCATTAGTTATAAAAAGGGATTCCATTAGTTAACTTTTGAGGCCATCAGATTGGAACTCTGTACTTTTGAGGAGAATCCTATTTTTCTCTAAACCATGAGCAACTAATCCTCCATTGTTAAGGTTAGGAGCTCTGCCTATTGTATGGATTGATATTACTATTTTTCTATTTTAATTCTTGTTTTGATTTATCTTTCAATAATTATTTTTGTTCTTTATTTTATGAATTTGGGTGGAACGGAAGTATGACCCATGTTCTAATTGAGTTCTTGTATAACTTGGAGAAGCTCTTTACTTGAACAACAGCTTGAAAACATATTATCCTGAATTTCTAATTGTTTGTATTTAACGGGATACGTGACATATAATCCTCTTATTTTTGGATAATTAGGATTCTTGTGGCATATAAACTGGAATTTGATCATCACCCTCTAATTGGAATTAATTGACCAAGGAATTGGCAGTTGATAATTTTAGAGGAGACTAGGAAGGTCTAAGGAATTAGGGTCTAGTCACAAATAGTTAGCCATGAATTAAATCTTGCATGATTAAAATAAATTAATAAGAAAAATCAATCCGGAAAATAGATATCTCTGAAACCTTAACTATTTTCTCCCATATTTTATTTTCAACTTAATTGCGTGCCTGCCTTCTGATGTTTTCAAATTTAAACCTTTTGAATATCTCAAAACCCTTTTTTGCTTGTCTAACTATGCCAATATTTTAACCATTGTTGCTTGATCCATCAATCCTCGTGGGATCGATCCCTACTCACCTGAGATATTACTTGGTACGATTCGGTGCACTTGCCGGTTAGTCTGTGGTTAGAAATTCTGCACCAAGTTTTTGGCGCCATTGCCGAGGATTGATAGTGATTAACAACTATTAGTTTTTTGATTGCTTAGATTAGGCGTTTTATTTTTAAATTTTATTAAAATCTATTTTTAAAAATTTTCAAAAAAAATTTAAATAAATTAATAGCACCAATATTTTTCTTAATTTCTAAAATTAAGTTTGGTGTTTCCTAGTAGTTTTATTTTAATTCTTAGAATTCTGTTCTTTCTTCCTTGCTTTCCTGTTTACCACAGGGTGCGTTTAATCCTTTTTGGTGTTTTGTGCTAAGGAAAAATAATGGAGAGAGATCACATGGGTTACTACTCACACCCGAGTAGTGATTCATATTATGGTGGATGGAGGAACTATCCGAATTTTGGTTGGCAAAGTCAAAACCAAAGAAACTTCAATGCTCCATGTTCCAACTACCAAGAGCCACCACCTGCATATTCATACCAAGAACCACCACTCTATCCATATCAAGAACCGTCATCCTTCCACCCATATCAAGAGCCACCATCTCCCTATTCATACCAAGAACCATCCTCTTTTTACACTTATCAAGAACCATCATCTTCTTCTTATGCATATCAAGAGCCACCATCTCCTTATTCATCTCAAATACCGTCAGATCTTGAGCTTCTCATGAAAGAATTCCTACATGATATAAAGACAAGTGTCAAAAATCTAGAGAAACATGTGTAGTCACTAATCAAGAACCAGGAAGAAGAACAAGCAAGTTCCTTCCCAAAAGATACAATGCAAGATCCTAGGGAAGAAAGTGAGGAAATCAATCAAAGGAATTTGTACTCTAGTGAATTAGAGAACTTTCCACCCTCACATATGGAAGAAGAGGAAGATGCACAACCTTTCATGCCTTTGGTAAGCAATGAAGAAGAGATTGAATTAGAAGAAAGCTACCAAGAGAAAGAGGTTGAAATTGAGAAAACTTACAAAGAAGTAGAAGAATTCAAAGAAGAACACAAGGGAGTGGAGCTTGCAAGATCTCTTCCAAAGCCATCACCATCCAATACAACATTCAAGTGGATAAAATTCCTATCCTTAACCTTTACTTTCCCACTTGAATATGGGCTACTGGAGACGGATGGTCAACTTAGAGCTCTTTGTGGCATTAAGACTAAGAGGAAGATGGTTAGTGGTAAGAGTTGTCAAGGAAGTTTCAATATAGTTGCATGCTCCAAATTAAAGTGCAAGGACTGGTGTAGAGCTCAATTGAATGGATATAGAAGGTTGTTTGGATGTCTCTCTGAGAATTTAGATTGCTTGCCACCCGGTGGGAACAATGGTGATCCACAAGAAGACGGGTGTAAAAGCAAGGTTTGGGACCCTGGAATTCATTCCCACAATCAATACTCTTGGGGCCTTGTTACTTGCTTCAACTTGCTCGAAGGCGTTATGCGCCTAGTTTAGAATCTCGGTGGCCATTGGAATTACAAACATTGGTGGAGATTTTTGGATCAGTACAAGCACAAGCCACCATGACAAGGAGCTCACCACATGTCCAACTTAAGGACTTTAACTAAAAGTGCTTGGTAGGAGACAACACACCGTGGTATGATCGTTCCTTTTCATTCTTAGTTATTTTTTGTAGTAGTATTTTTCTTACTTATTTGATTTTTATTAAGTTCTTACTAATTTTCTGATCATGCAGCTATTTTAGAACAAGAATCGAAAAAAAAGAAAAGAGAAGAGGAGCACATGACGCGCAAGCGTCGCTGACGCATACGCGTCATGTGCATGTGCATGAAAAATAAAACTTGACAGAGAGTTGAACGAGAGTAGCGCTGGAGCATGGAAGCATGCTGGAAGCACAAGCCGCATCACGCGTACGCGTAACCCACGCATATGCATCGTTTGTACTTTTCGCCTTGCACGCGTGCGCGTCAGTGACGCATACGCGTGACCTTGAAATCCGACGTAGATATGTGTTTGGGCAGAGAGTTGTGCTGGTTTGGAGCTGAAAGTGTGCTAGACGCACAAAATTGACCACGCGTACGCGTCCCTGACGCGTGCGCGTCGTTTGCACAAATGTTCATCTACGCGTGCGCGTGCATGACGTGCACGCGTCGTATAAAAATATTGGTTTCCAAGCCATGCAAACAGAGAGTTGTGCATGCACGCGGCTGGCTTCGCGCGAATCGCACAAAACCCAGGGCACGCGTACGCGTTCCTAACGCTTACGCGTCATTAAGAAAATTCCGCGACCCACGCGTATGCATCGCCTGCGCCGCACAACTACACTAGTTCACCGCCCAGTTTTAATTTTCTTTTCCCCTCCCCCTCCCCCAATCCTAATTTTCTCTTTTTCTTTTATCCTTTTCTTTTTTTTTCATCATAATATTTTTCTCTTTCTATTTTTCAGTTTTTCTTTGCTTGAGGACAAGCAAACCTTTAAATTTGGTGTTGACGCTTCGCTTAAGGGTTTTCTGTTTATTCCTATGGCACCAAAAGGGAGGCGAATCATCTTCACTGAGGAGCACAACATGAAGAATAAAGCGACCGCTAGGATAACTAAGGTGGTGGAGCTCCTTTTTCATTTTTTTATTCCTCCCCTCTTTTTCTATGTTACGTTCCGGTTTTCTGCTATTTTGCTTTGTTTGTTGCATGATCCTTTGTTAGTAAGAATCCTAGGTCTAGTTTAGTTTTCCATTAAATGCTTTAATTCTGAAAAGATGTCTCATGTATTACCCACTGAGCTTAAATTCAAAAAAAAAATATAGAAGTGATGTATTGCATGAGAACTTGAGTTAATTTTAAGAGTAGTCTTATTTACTTAAATGTGGTGGTATTTTCTGGGATTATGAATGCATGACATGAACAATGCATATTTAAATTTGAATCAAAGAATGTTGATGTATAATGAACAGGAATTTAGAGAATTATTATGATTTCTCTGAAATTAATGAAAGTTTAATCCTTGAAGCAAAAGAAACAGTAAAAGAAAAATAAAAGCAAGGTCCAAGGCTTTAAGAATCAATGACTATGAAGGTCAGACATGATTAAAAGTTCAAAGAGTTATTTTCCTAGTCACATGCTTGTGGTGTTCTTGTGTCAAGTAATCCTTGAGACAAAATATTTAGAGTCGAGATCAATTGCAGAGTATGCCAAAGGCTTTGAGTACCACTGTCTGGGGATAAAAAAAATATAAAATTAAAAATTAAAAATAAAATAAAAATAAAAATAAAAATATTTAGAACTTAAAGAGAGTTCCTCAGTTAAGTGCTTGTGGTATTTCTGTGTCAAGTAAAATTTGAGACAAAATATTTAAAGTCACGGCTAGACTCAAAGTGCAAAGCACCAAAGAAAAATTGCTATGTTCAAGAATTAAATTGAATTACAAAAGATCAGAGAATTCATAATATTATCCGAATTCTAATTTCAGATGACAGTAACATTCTTTTGATTCAAAGAAGAGTGAGATGCCAAAACTATTCAGGATTGCAGTTGTAAACCCCACTATAAGAAAAGACATGAACTTAATTGAATTCTCATTCTCATGCAAATTCACATCCTAAGCTTATATTAGTTTTGGTTGCTTGAGAACAAGCAACAATTCAAGTTTGGTGTTGTGATGCGTGAGCATTATAACATCCCGAATTTTTGAAAAATTAAATAATTAATTATTCATAATTTATTATTGTATTTAAAAAAATTATTTTTCTACAATAATTAAATAAATTTTATAATACTTTAAATTTAAAATCTATTAAAAATTTTAAATTATTTTTATTATTATAATAAGATATTTCAAATATATATATATATATATATATAAGAATTATTATTATTATTATTATTATTATTATTATTATTATTGTTACTATTATTATTATATAATCACTTAATTTCACTCTATTATTATCATTACTATATTATATTATATTATATTATTTATTTATTTTCCTTTTGGCCGAAGCCTTAAAGGAACTAAAAAGAAAGAAAACTAAAGCATAACTTATATATACATGTAACATATATATATGAAATTGAAACTGAAACGTGGCATGTATGCATGTATATGTATATAATACAAATGACACCTAATGAAGCTTTGATAACCACAAAGCTTCAGTTAATATTATCAATCCATACTCATCTTCCTTTTCCCTTCATTAATCACCAATTGAACTAAAAAGAAAAAGAGAGAGTAAACCGTGAGTGAGAAGAACGAAAACCTTAGAATCTCGACTCTTTTGAGCCCGATTTCTTATAATTTGTAACTTCACAAAAAATTTAATTTAATAAGAGTGTTCGTATTCTTATTCTCTATGTATTGGCGTCATTTTTGATAGGTGAAAGTTAACGGTGACGTAGCTCCTCTTCCCTTTGAGTTTGGTTAACTGGAGTTCTAGAAAGCACGGGCGATTTCTGACGCTTTTTCCTTTAGCAGCTTGGTCAGAAAGTTTTTCTAGAGCTCTCGATAATTTTGATTTGATACGAAGGTAGGAAATTTATTTTAAAATTAACTATATTAATTTATGAATGCCATTGAAATTTAGTGATTAACTGCAAATAATTTATAAATGTCTTGTTTGATTAATTGATGAAATTGAGATTGTTGGTGATTGTAGATATGGTTGAATATGATGAAATTGTGCTGAGATTGATTTGTGATTATGTTTGAGAATGAAATTTTTTGTTGGTTTGTGATTGAAAGATGATGAGTTAGTTATGGAAGAAATTGTTGTATTGAAAATTGTTGGGATTAGATTTGAGTTTGGATTGGGAAGTTAGGAATTTGAGGGAGCCTGTATGAGTGGTAAAGTCCAGTTTTAAGAGAAGATGCTATCTAAATTTTTGTAAAAAATATACGAAAAAGTATTTTGTTTTAAAAACTTGATTTAAATATGTATTTACATTAAGAAGGAACTAACTTTATATTAAAAATCTGATTTACAGGCTTATTTTGAGAAATGATTTTGAAATTGAACCTGATTAGCTTTTAAATTTATAAAATAATTTGGCATTGGATTTGGATTGTCGGATTTATCAGAAATGATCTTTGAGGATCGAAAATGATTTGGTAGAGACTCTTGAAGGATAGCAAAGTCTGAATTTTAAAAAAAATGCTGCAAAATTTTTTATAAAATTTCAAGACTTTGCTTAAGGCGTTATTCAAAAGAAACTTTGATTTAAGACTCATCCTACTTAGCTTTTGGTTATCAAAGAAGTGTTATGTTTTAAGTCGACCCTATTTAGAAAAGATTCTTGTTTTAAGAGATGATTTAAGTTTGGTTTTTTAAGAAGAAGGAACTTTTATTAAATGTTTTGAGGTTATCACAGGTGAATGAATGTATGGTGATGCAGAGGTGTGAATAATAATAAGGTGATGTGGAGGTATATATAGTTAAGCGGTGATGTGGAGGTATGAGTATGTAATTGGTGATGTGGAGGTATAATGACAAAAAAAAGAAAAGGAAAAGTCATGAGTGAAGTAAGTAATTGAAATAGGTTATGATTTATGAAAATGAAATATGAATGGGTCTTGTGCCAAATTGCTAATGCGAAAGGACCCGCCTAATGGATAGCCTGAGATTGCTAATGTGGGAATGTTCGCCTAATTGATAGCACTGTTTCTTATTGTGATACATATTATTATGATGTGGCCTAATTGACACGGGTAACCGTGATGCCAAGGTGTCTAATTGACACAGTAAAGAAACCATATTCGGGGTTCACTCCGAGTAACGTCGGGTTGCGGGTAGACAACCGACGCATGAGCTCATGGCCTGCTTAGGAGAGACATGCATCATATTGATTGCGCATTTGCATTTGATCTTGTTTTGCTTGTTATATTTTCTCTGTGATTGTGCTGCTTGACTTGTTTGCCTTATTACAATTTGTTTGTTTGTTGATTTGTTTCTTGTGCTGTTGTTTCTCTGTGATTGAAAACTGAGGTTGTGATTGAGATTAGTTTAAGTTCAGAAATTTAAAGAAGGTAATAAGTTAATGAAGTAAAAATAAGAAGTATTTCTAAGGGTTTAACAAAATAGTTTTATTGAGTAAAGTTAGTTATTTGCATTTTATTTCATTACTTTTACAGCATTCCCGTTCCCTACTGAGAACGTGTGGTTTGTTCTCACCCCTAAAATCTGTCACCCTTTCAGTGACAGGCTCAAAGGTTCAATATGAAGCTGCGGACGAGTAGTAGATTTACTTGTGATTCCTGTTATTTTTATAGAGTTCCCTCGCCCTTATTACTTCAAGGTTTTTATTTTATCCAGAGGAATAGGTATTGTATTTAAGTTTTACATTAAATTTAATTGTATGGCATCTATTATTATTAATAATTATGTGATTATTATAATTTGAAGCCCTTTTGTTATGTGATTTTAATTACTAAAATCTATTTTCTGAGATTTTCTTATAAAACTGAAATGCGATATCGAGGTAAAGGCTCAATAGTAAATTTATAATAAAGGACACCAGGTCCGTAACGCCTTACTTTTGATACGATCATGACGTGCTAAAAGTTAGGGTGTTACAAGCATCTTTCTTTTCTTTTCCTAGTGAATTTGCATCTAATTTGTTGAGTTTAATAAAGAATTAATTATCTTTTAGCCAATATGGATGCTACTTTGAGTCTTTTGCAATTTTGTTTATTTTAGGTAGCATTCGACTAGATTTAATAGAGTTTCTGCAGCATAAGAACAAAAGGAGATGGCAGCGAGGAGCGACGCATACGCGTGATTTGGAGCTTTCCATGGCGACGCGTGCGCGTGACTGACGCGTATGCGTGATTTGAAGATTTGTTCAGCGACGCGTACGCATGACTGACGCGTATACGTGACATCCGCCACATGCAGAAAATGCAGAAAAATGCTGGGGGCAATTTCTGGGCTATTTTGACCCAGTTTTCAGCCTAAAAAACACATATTAAAAGCTGCAGAATGGACAAAACATGTGGTCTCCACCCATCAACTGAAGACCTGCTGATTATTCTGATTTAAATTCAAATCTTATTTTTAGGAAAAGATATTATTTTTAATTTTAGATAATTAGATTTTAAATTTATTAGGATTATTTATAAAAAGGGATTCCATTAGTTAACTTTTGAGGCAATCAGATTGGAACTCTGTACTTTTGAGGATAATCCTATTTTTTTATGAACCATGAGCAATTAATCCTCCATTGTTAAGGTTAGGAGCTCTGCCTATTGTATGGATTGATACTACTATTTTTCTATTTTAATTCATGTTTTGATTTAACTTTCAATAATTGTTTTCATTCTTTATTTTATGAATTTGGGTGGAACGGAAGTATGACTCATGTTCTAAATAAGTTCTTGTATAACTTGGAAAAACTCTTTACTTGAACAACAGCTTGAAAACATATTATCCTGAATTTCTAATTGTTTGTATTTAACGGGATACGTGACATATAATCCCCTTATTTTTGGATAATTAAGATTCTTGTGGCATATAAACTGGAATTTGATCATCACCCTCTAATTGGAATTAATTGACCAAGTAATTGGCAGTTGATAATTTTAGAGGAGACTAGGAAGGTTTAAGAAATTAGGGTCTAGTCACAAATAGTTAGCCATGAATTAAATCTTGCATGATTAAAATAAATTAATAAGAAAAGTCAATCCAGAAAATAGATATATCTAAAACCTTAACTATTCTCTCCCATATTTTATTTTCAACTTAATTGCATGCCTGCCTTATGATATTTTCAAATTTAAAACTTTTGAATATCTCAAAACCCTTTTCTGCTTGCCTAACTAAGCCAATCTTTTAACCATTGTTGCTTGATCCATCAATCCTCGTGGGATCGACCCCCACTCACCTGAGGTATTACTTGGTACGACCCGATGCACTTGCCTGTTATTCTGTGGTTAGAAATTTTGCACCATCTACTCCAGATATTAAATCTTGCAAGAGCTGAGGTGGACATTGCAAAAATGGCAGTTGTACCTTCCCTCGCATACAACATATTGAGAACTCAATATTGGATCCTGTTTTGGACTTCTCTGATCTCTGCTCATACCACATCATAGCGTCGCAATGCCGACAAAAAAATTTTGGGTCACCAATATCTATCACATCTAATAATCACCAAGATAATAAATTATGTTTCAGTTATATCTGTAATAAATACTTTATATAAAAATATACTTTTCTTTCACCGTGTGAGGTATAAAAATAATATTTACAACAAATTACCGATGACTACAATTTATGGATTAAAAAGATGAGATCATATAATACGGTTTTATTGTGCCAACCTCATGGCTAATATTTTACATGCACACTAATCAAACAATAAGAATTATAATAAATCAATATTCAAATACAAAAGTATAATATATAACCATATCTTTGTCATAATTTTAAAAACTTGTACACTAAATGATAATTTTTTGTTTATAAAAAGCATAACAATAGTAAATAATAAAGTGCTGATATTGCTACTTCTTAGATTATCTGTTTATCAGCAACATCGAATATGGCTAGGTATTCAATCCTATTATTTGTCCATAAAAATAAATAAAATTAAATACAATCTAAAAATAAATAACCTTATAAATTACGTAAATTTAGAAAAAAATATTTAAAAAGAGATGATGAGTTTGAAAAATTCCAAATTAATATAATGATCAAACATTATTAATTAATTACAAAATTATTAATTTGAATTTTAGTTCACATTTGTTAATTAATAATTTTGTTATTTGCAGATTTTGTCATTGGGCATAAAGAAAACATGAAGTCCAAAATGATAATCAGCCTTGTGCAAGAAATTATATGTAATATATGGCTGAATTATTTTATTAGGCAATTTGCATTGGGCTAGGAAATAATGGTATAGCCCAAAAACCACTATGATGCAAGACCAACAAAGCTTGGTCCGAATTAAAAAGGAAAGAAGAAAAGAGTTACATGCTTCCACGAATACCACACCCTTCATTTGATGGAATTCAAAATTTGATTAAATGGAGTTAATGCTAACATTGGTGACATGAGAGAGAAAATGTAATTGATTTGATGGCATTTAATTTCTACACATTACAAAGCATGAAAGAGGGAAGTGGATTTTTAATTGAGTGTAATTGATTTTAATTTCTTCTTTATTTTTTTTGAAAGCTTCTTACTCTTCTCTCTCTTCTTCCTCTTTGTATTCGGTCACCTCATTGTCAGAGAAGAAGATGGTAGAAGAAAATAATCAGAAGAAGGAAGAAGAAGCTAGAAGCAAGAAAAGGGCTAAGGTGATGATGTCCTTAGCAAAAAAAGATCTTCAGTATCGTGTGGCTAAGATATTTGCCACTTATGGTAAGATATGGTGAAGAAGTCTTAAGATCACCATGCTTAGAAATGGTGGAAGATCCAACTCGGTCAGAGAATAAGATCCCTGAGGTATGGCTCGTCTCTACTTTTGTTCATCCATCACAGGAGGTAGCTACTGTAGCTACGTGAGGAAGAAGCATAAGATAGAGCAGATGGAGCTGTCAAGGATCAAGAGTTCATCAAGGGTCAGAAATTCTTCTTGCGGACCAAGTCAAGATGGAAGGCTCAGATTGATGAAGCTTGAAGTGATGGGATGAGGAAGAGATAATTGCATGATAGATTATGCATTTGATTCCCTCTCTTCTCTCTCAGTTTAAACCGGTTTGTTATTGAAGAAGAAGAAGTTGGTTCGGCTGGACCGGTTTTAACCTTGGAGGCTTTCCCTTCTATAATAAGGGTGAACAGCCAAGGCTTGAAGCAAGGAGAAAAGAGTGAAAGCACAGAGTTCTCATAGCTACCCAAGCTAACAGAAGTTCTTCTCCTTCAATGTATATCATGTAATTTTCTGTTTAGTTTTGTCTGTCTTGAGTCTCATGGAAAAAGGCAAATAGTGAGGTTTGTATAAAAAAGCCATAGAGCGAAAAAAGGCAGAGTATACAAAATTAAAAGAAAAATCCATAGATGTCCTAGAGGTCCTTTGTACATATGTGTTGTGTTTCATGATTCTGTGGGAATCCTCTTGCAAGTTGGGTTAGCACTTAGCAGTTGAAAACTTGGTAGGTGACCAAGTCACGTTCAGGATTGGGAATAGATTCTGGACTTGTCTTAGATAGGAAGGGTAGTTTCTAGGGAGAATTGGTGTCTATAATCTGCATGATTATAGTAAAATTCCATCATTGTTGTGATGGAGACTGGATGTAGGCTGCATTGCACTTGGCAGCTGAACCAGGATACTTCTTGGTGTGATTCTCTCTCTCTTCTACTCTATTTCTGTTTCTACTACATGGGAGACAAAACTGAAGAGTATCTCTTGCCTGGTTACAAGACAAAAAGAAAAAGTCTCTTGGCTAGGTACGAGACAAAAAGAAAAAATATCTCCTTAAGGCATTCTAAAAGACAGCAAGTGTTACTACAATCTGACAGAAGAGCAGTCAAGTGTAGTATTCTTTGTTATTGTATGGAATCATTATTGTGGCTCTTGGCTATGTGTGGACACAACTCCGTTCAACTTAACCAGCAAGTGTACTGGGTCATCCAAGTAATACCTTACGTGAGTAAGGGTCGATCCCACAGAGATTGTTGGTATGAAGCAAGCTATGGTCACCTTGTAAATCTCAGTTAGGCAGATTAAATTGGTTTATGATGAGTTCGAAAATTAATAATAAATAGAAATTAAAAAGGATAGAAATACTTATGTAAATCAATAGTGGAAATTTCAGATAGGCGTATGGAGATGCTGTGCTCCTCTTGAATCTTTACTTTCTTATTATATTCATCCAGTCCTTCTTACTCCTTTCCATGGCAAGCTGTATGTAGGGCATCACCGTTGTCAATGGCTACATCCCATCCTCTCAGTGAAAACGTTCCTATGCTCTGTCACAGCACGGCTAATCATCTGTCGGTTCTCAATCAGGTTGGAATAGAATCCCTTGATTCTTTTGCGTTTGTCATCACGCCCAGCCTTCAGAAGTTTGAAGCTCGTCACAATCATTCAATCCCAGAATCCTACTCGAAATACCATAGACAAGGTTTAGACTTTCCGGATCCTCATGAATGGCGCCGTCTATCTAGCTTATACCACGAAGATTCTGTTGGGGAATCTAAGAGATATGCGCCCGGTCTAAAGTAGAACGGAAGTGGTTGTCAGTCACGTATGTTCATAGGTGAGAATGATGATGAGTGTCACGGATCATCACATTCATCAAGTTGAAGTGCAACGTATATCTTGGAATAAGAATAAAAGAGAACTGAATAGAAAGTAATAGTAATTGTATTGAAACTTGAGGTACAGCAGAGCTCCACACCCTTAATCTATGGTGTGCAGAAACTCCACTGTTGAAAATACATAAGTAAAAGGTTCAGGCATGGCCGAATGGCCAGCCCCCTGAATGATCAAGAGACCAAATGATCAAAGACTACAAATTCAAAAGATTAAACTGTCAAAAGATGTCTAATGCAATAGTAACTTATCCTATTTATACTAGACTAGCTACTAGGGTTTACATGAGTAAGTAATTGATGCATAAATCCACTTCCAGGGCCCACTTGGTGTATGCTTGGGCTGAGCTTGATCTATCCACGAGCTGAGGCTTCTCTTGGAGTTGAACGCCAAGTTATAACGTGTTTTGGGCGTTCAACTCCGGGTAGTGACGTGTTTCTGGCGTTTAACTCCAGACAGTAGCATGTACTTGGAGTTGAGCGCCACTTTACGTCGTCAAATCCCGAATAAAGTATGGACTATTATATATTTCTGGAAAGCTCTGAATGTCTACTTTCCAACGCCATTGAGAGCGCGCCAATTGGAGTTCTGTAGCTCCAGAAAATCCATTTCGAGTGCAGGGAGGTCAGATTCCAACAGCATCAGCAGTCCTTTTGTCAGCCTTTTTCAGAGTTTTGCTTAAGTCCCTCAATTTCAGCCAGAAATTGCCTGAAATCACAGAAAAACACACAAACTCATAGTAAAGTCCAGAAATGTGAATTTAACATAAAAACTAATGAAAACATCCCTAAAAGTAGCTTGAACTTACTAAAAACTACCTAAAAACAATGCCAAAAAGCGTATAAATTATCCGCTCATCACAACACCAAACTTAAATTGTTGCTTGTCCCCAAGCAACTGAAAATCAATTAGGATAAAAATAAGAGAATATACTATAAATTCCAGAATATCAATGAATATTAATTATAATTAGATGAGCGGGACTTGTCGCTTTTTGCTTCTGAACAGTTTTGGCATCTCACTTTTTCCTTTGAAGTTTAGAATGATTGGCTTCTCTAGGAACTTAGAATTTCGAATAGTGTTATTGACTTTCCTAGTTAAGCATGTTGATTCTTGAACACAGCTACTTATGAGTCTTGGCTGTGGCCCTAAGCATTTTGTTTTCCAGTATTACCACCGGATACACAAATGCCACAGACACATGACTGGGTGAACCTTTTCAGATTGTGACTCAGCTTTGCTAGAGTCCCCAGTTAGAGGTGTCCAGAGCTCTTAAGCACACTCTTTTTGCTTTGGATCACGACTTTAACCACTCAGTCTCAAGCTTTTCACTTGGACCTTCATGACACAAGCACATGGTTAGGGACAGCTTGATTTAGCCGCTTAGGCCTGGATTTTATTTCCTTGGGCCCTCCTATCCATTGATGCTCAAAGCCTTGGATCCTTTTTACCCTTGTGTTTTGGTTTTAAGGACTATTGGCTTTTTCTGCTTGCTTTTTCTTTTTCTTTCTATTTTTTTTCGCCATATTATTTTTTTTCGCAAGCTTCTTCTTTTTCACTGCTTTTTCTTGTTTCAAGAATCAATTTCAAGATTTTTCAGATCATCAATAACATTTCTCTTTGTTCATCATTCTTTCAAGAGCCAACAGTTTTAACATTCATAAACAACAAGATAAAAAATGCACTGTTTAAGCATTCATTCAGAAAACAAAAAGTATTGTCACCACATCAATATAATTAAATTAAATTCAAGGATAAATTCGAAATTCATGTACTTCTTGTTCTTTTGAATTAAAACATTTTTCATTTAAGAGAGGTGAAGGATTAATGGATTTTATTCATAGCTTTAAGACATGGTTACTACATACTATTGATCATGAAGTAGAGGCACAAAACATAGATAAACACAACATTAAAAACCGAAAAACAGAAAGAAATAAGAACAAGGAATGAATCCACCTTTAGTGGCGTCTTCTTCTTGAAGGACCAACAATGTCTTTAAGCTCTTCTATGTCCCTTCCTTGCCTTTGTTGCTCGTCCCTCATTGCTCTTTGATCTTCTCTTATTTCATGGAGAATGATGGAGTGCTCATGATGTTCCACCCTTAATTGTTCAACATTGTGGCTCAAATCTTCTAAGAAAGTGTTGAGTTGTTCCCAATAGTTGTTGGGAGGAAAGTGCATCCCTTGAGGCATCTCAGGGATTTCTTGATGATGAGCTTCCTTATGCATCTCTTGAGAACCGTGAAGGGTCTCTCTTGCTTGCTCCATCCTCTTCTTGGTGATGGGCTTATCCTCTTCAATGGGGATGTCTCCTTCTATGATAACTCCAGCTGAGTAACATAGATGGCAAATAAGGTGAGGAAAAGCTAGCCTTGCCATGGTGGAGGGCTTGTCGGCTATTTTGTAGATTTCATTGGAGATGACCTCATGAACTTCTACTTCCTCTCCAATCATGATGCTATGAATCATGATGGCCCGATCCACAGTAACTTCAGATCGGTTGCTAGTAGGAATGATAGAGCGTTGAATGAACTCCAACCATCCTCTAGCCACAGGCTTGAGGTCCAGTCTTCTTAGTTGGACTGGCTTGCCTTTGGAGTCTCTCTTCCATTGAGCTCCTTCCACACATATGTCCATTAGGACTTGGTCCAACCTTTGATTAAAGTTGACCCTTCTAGTGTAGGGGCGTTCATCTCCTTGCATCATGGGCAAGTGAAACGCCAACCTCACATTTTCTGGACTAAAATCTAAGTATTTCCCCCGAACCATTGTAAGATAATTCTATGGATTCGGGTTCATACTTTGATCATGGTTCCTAGTGATCCATGCATTGGCATAGAACTCTTGAACCATTAAGATTCCGACTTGTTGCATGGGGTTGGTTAAGACTTCCCAACCTCTTCTTCGGATCTCATGTCGGATCTCCGGATACTCATTTTTCTTGAGCTTGAAAGGGACCTCAGGGATCACCTTCTTCTTTGCCACAACATCATAGAAGTGGTCTTGATGGCTCTTGGAGATGAATCTTTCCATCTCCCATGACTCGGAGGTGGAAGCTTTTGTCTTCCCTTTTCCTTTTCTAGAGGATTCTCCAGCCTGAGGTGCCATTGATGGTAATGGAAAAACAAAAAGCTTATGCTTTTACCACACCAAACTTAAAAGATTGCTCGCTCTCGAGCAATAGAAGAAAGAAGATAAGAAGAAGAAGAAGAAGAGAATATGGTAGAGAGGGAGAGATGTAGGTTCGGCCAAGGTGAAGGAGAGGGGGTTGTGTTGTGTGAAAATGAAGTAGAATGGAAGGGTATATATAGGGAGAGGGGGGAGTGAATGTTCGGCCATTTAGGGTGGGAATGGGTGGGAAAATGTTTTTGAATTTTGAAGGTAGATGGGGTTTATGGGGAAGAGTGGATGGATGTGAGTGGTGAGGGAGGTGATTGGGAAGAGGGGTTGAGGTGATTGGTGAAGAGTGTTGGGAAGTGTGACATAGGGAAATCACAAAAATAGGATTAGGAGGTAAGGTAGGAATATAGTAGGTGGGGATCCTGTGGGGTCCACAGATCCTGAGGTGATCCTGTGGGGTCTACAGATCCTGAGGTGTCAAGGAATTCCATCCCTACACCAAATAGGCATGTAAAATGCCTTTGCATACCATTCTGGCGTTTAAGCGCCGTGTGGTGCACATTCTGGGCGTTCAACGCCCATGTAAAGCATGTTTCTGGCGTTGAACGCCAGTTTCATGCTTGTTACTGGCGTTCAGCGCCAGCTTTTCTTCTCTAGGCACATTCCTGGCATTCAGCACCAGAATGTTGCTTGTTTCTGACGTTCAGCGCCAGAATGATGCTCTGTTCTGGTGTTGAACACCGGCCAGATGCATCTTACTGGCGTTGAACGCCAGCCTGTGCTTCCTCTAGGGTGTGATTTTTTTCTTCTGCTGTTTTTGATTCTGTTTTTAATTTTTATGATTTTTTTGTGACTCCTCATGATCATGTACCTAATAAAACATAAAATAACAATAAAATAAAAATTAGATAAATAAAATTGGGTTGCCTCCCAACAAGCGCTTCTTTAATGTCAATAGCTTGACAGTGGCTCTCATGGAGCCACAAAGGTGATCAGGTCAATGTTGTATAGTCCCAACACCAAACTTAGAGTTTGGATATGGGATCTTAACACCAAACTTAGAGTTTGGTTGTGGCCTCACAACACCAAACTTAGAGTTTGATTGTGGGGGCTCTTCTTGATTCTGAACTGAGAGAAGCTCTTCATGCGTACTCTCTTTTGTCACAGAGGGATGGCCTTGTGCCTTAAACGCAAGGTAGTCCCCATTCAATTGAAGGACTAATTCACCTCTGTTGACATCTATCACAGCTTCTGCTGTGCCTAGGAAAGGTCTTCCAAGGATGATGCATTCATCCTCTTCCTTCCTAGTGTCTAAGATTATGAAATCAGCAGGGATGTAAAGGCCTTCAACCTTTACTAACACGTCCTCCACTATTCCATAAGTTTGTCTCAATGACTTGTCTGCCAATTGTAATGAGAACAAGGCAGGTTGTACCTCAATGATCCCCAGCTTCTCCATTACAGAGAGTGGCATAAGATTTATCCCTGACCCCAGATCACATAGAGCCTTTTCAAAGGTCCTGGTGCCTATGGTACAAGGTATTAGGAACTTGCCAGGATCTTGTTTCTTTTGAGGTAGAATTTTCTGAATCCAGGTATCTAGTTCATTAATGAGCAAGGGAGGTTCACTTTCCCAAGTTTCATTACCAAACAACTTGGCATTCAGCTTCATGATAGCTCCTAAGTATTGAACAACTTGCTCTCCAGTCACATCTTCATCCTCTTCAGAGGAAGAATAGTCTTCAGAGCTCATGAATAGCAGAAGGAGATTTAATGGAATCTCTATGGTCTCTGTATGAGCCTCAGATTCCTTTGGATCCTTAATAGGAAACTCCTTCTTGCTTGAAGGATGTCCCAGGAGGTATTCCTCACTAGGATTTTCGTCCTCCTCCTCCTTTGTGCATTCGGCCACATTGATCACATCAATGGCCTTGCACTCTCCTTTTGGATTCTCTTCTGTATTGCTTGGGAGAATACTGGGAGGAATTTCAATGACTTTCTTACTCAGCTGGCCCACTTGTGCCTCCAGATTTCTGATGGAGGATCTTGTTTCATTCATGAAACTAAAAGTGGCCTTAGACAGATCAGAGACTAGATTGGCTAAATTAGAAGTGTTTTGTTCAGAATTCTCTGTCTGTTGCTGAGAAGATGATGGATATGGCTTGCTATTGCTCAGCCTATTGCATCCACCATTGTTAAAGCCTTGTTGAGGCTTTTGTTGATCCTTCCATGAGAAATTTGGATGAGTTCTCCATGATGAGTTATAGGTGTTTCCATAAGGTTCACCCATGTAATTAACCTCTGCCATGGCAGGGTTCTCAGGATCATAAGCTTCTTCAGAAGCTGCCTCTTTAGTACTGTTGGATGCATTTTGCCATCCATTCAGACTTTGAGAGATCATGTTGACTTGCTGAGTCAACACTTTGTTCTGAGCCAATATGGCATTCAGAGTATCAATTTCAAGAACTCCTTTCTTCTGAGGTATCCCATTATTCACGGAATTCCTCTCAGAAGTGTACATGAATTGGTTGTTTGCAACCATGTCAATGAGTTCTTGAGCCTCTTCAGGCATTTTCTTTAGGTGAATAGATCCACCTGCAGAATGGTCCAATGACATTTTCGAAAATTCAGATAGACTATAATAGAATATATCTAATATGGTCCATTCTGAAAACATGTCAGATGGACATCTTTTGGTCAGCTGCTTGTATCTTTCCCAAGCTTCATAGAGGGATTCACCATCTTTTTGTTTGAAGGTTTGAACATCCACTCTCAGCTTGCTCAACTTTTGAGGAGGAAAGAATTTATCCAAGAAGGCAGTGACTAGCTTATCCCAGGAGTCCAGGCTATCCTTGGGTTGTGAATCCAACCATATTCTAGCTCTGTCTCTTACAGTAAAAGGGAAAAGCATGAGTTTGTAGACTTCAGGATCAATTCCATTTGTCTTTACAGTCTCACAGATCTGCAAGAACTCAGTTAAAAACTGATAAGGATCTTCAGATGGAAGTCCATAAAACTTGCAGTTTTGTTGCATTAAGGCAACTAGCTGAGGTTTCAGCTCAAAGTTGTTGGCTCCAATGGCAGGAATGGAGATGCTTCTTCCATCAAACTTGGACGTTGGCTTTGTGAAGTCACCATGCATTCTCCTTGCATTATTATTATTTTCGGCTGCCATCTCCTTCTCTTGTTCGAAATTTTCTGAAAGGTTGCTTCTGGATTGTTGTAGTTTAGCTTCTCTTAATTTTCTCTTCAGAGTCCTTTCAGGTTCTGGATCAATTTCAACAAGAGTGCCTTTATCCTTGTTCCTGCTCATATGAAAGAGAAGAAAACAAGAAAAGAAAGAGGAATCCTCTATGTCACAGTATAGAGATTCCTTTATGTTAGTAGAAAAAGAAAGGGGAGAAGAAAGTAGAAGAGGGGATTCGGATATTAGGTGGAGAGGGGTGAAGAGAAGTGTTAGTAATTAAATAAATAAATAGAATAAGAAAAGAGAGGGAGAATTTCGAAAACAATTTTGAAAAAGTGGTTAGTGGTTTTCGAAAATCAGAGATAAGATATAATTAAAATTAAAATTTAAAACAAAAAGAATTTTTGAAAAAGAGAGAAGTATTTTCGAAAATTAGAGAAGGAAGAGTAGTTAGTTGGTTTTGAAAAAGATAAGAAACAAACAAAAAGTTAGTTAGTTAATTGAAAAAGATATTAAAATCAAATTTGAAAAAGTTAAGAAGATAAGAAGTTAGATAAGATATTTTGAAATCAAATTTTGAAAAAGATAAATTTTTTGAAAAAGATAAGATAAAAGATAAAAAGATTTAATTTTTAAATTTAAAATTACTTACTTCACTAACAAGAAACTACAAGATAAGATTCTAGAACTTAAAGATTGAACCTTTCTTAACAAGAAAGTAACAAACTTCAAATTTTTGAACCAATCACATTAATTGTTAGCTAATTTTCGAAAATTAGATGTAAAAGATAAGAAAAAGATTTTGAAAATAATTTGAAAAAGAATTTTGAAATTTTCGAAAAAGAGGAAAAATTGGAGAAGATATGATTTTTGAAAAAGATTTTGAAAAGATAAGATTTTTAAATTTTGAAAATTTGACTTGACTTGTAAGAAATAACTAATTTTAAAATTTTTTGACTAAGTCAACTCAAATTTTCGAAAATTATGAGAAAAATAAGGAGAAGATAATATTTTTTTTTATTTTTGAATATTTTAATTATGAGAAAGAAAAACACAAACATGACCCAAAACATGAAAATTTTGGATCAAAACACAAGATGCATGCAAGAACACTATGAATGTCAAGATGAACACCAAGAACACTTTGAAGATCATGATGAACATCAAGAACATATTTTTGAAAAAAATTTTATGCAAAGAAAACATGCAAGACACCAAACTTAGAAATCTTTAATGCATGGACTCTAACAAACGAAAAATGCACATGAAAAACAACAAACAACACAAAACAAGAAATCATCAAGATCAAACAAGAAGACTTGTCAAGAACAACTTGAAGATCATGAAGAACACTATGAATGCATGGAATTTTCGAAAAAAATGCAAGAAAAATTTTTAAAGCATGCAATTGACACCAAACTTAAAAGTTGACTCAAGACTCAAACAAGAAACACCAAAAATTTTTTTGATTTTTATGATTTTCTAAATTTTTTGTATTTTTATTTTAATTTTTTCAAAAAACATGGTTAGAAAAACGAAAAAGAAAAGAAAAATTTTGAAAAAGATTTTTGAAAAGAAAATTACCTAATCTGAGCAACAAGATGAACCGTCAGTTGTCCATACTCGAACAATCCCCGACAACGGCGCCAAAACCTTGGTGGACGAAATTGTGATCACATCAATGTAGTATTCTTTGTTATTGTATGGAATCATTATTGTGGCTCTTGGCTATGTGTGGACACAACTCCGTTCAACTTAACCAGCAAGTGTACTGGGTCATCCAAGTAATACCTTACGTGAGTAAGGGTCGATCCCACAGAGATTGTTGGTATGAAGCAAGCTATGGTCACCTTGTAAATCTCAGTTAGGCAGATTAAATTGGTTTATGATGAGTTCGAAAATTAATAATAAATTGAAATTAAAAAGGATAGAAATACTTATGTAAATCAATAGTGGAAATTTCAGATAGGCGTATGGAGATGTTGTGCTCCTCTTGAATCTCTACTTTCTTATTATATTCATCCAGTCCTTCTTACTCCTTTCCATGGCAAGCTGTATGTAGGGCATCACCGTTGTCAATGGCTACATCCCATCCTCTCAGTGAAAATGTTTCTATGCTCTGTCACAGCACGGCTAATCATCTGTCGGTTCTCAATCAGGTTGGAACAGAATCCCTTGATTCTTTTGCGTTTGTCATCACGCCCAACCTTTAGGAGTTTGAAGCTCGTCGCAGTCATTCAATCCCAGAATCCTACTCGGAATACCATAGACAAGGTTTAGACTTTCCGGATCCTCATGAATGGCGCCATCTATCTAGCTTATACCACGAAGATTCTGTTGGGGAATCTAAGAGATATGCGCCTGGTCTAAAGTAGAACGGAAGTGGTTGTCAGTCACGTACGTTCATAGGTGAGAATGATGATGAGTGTCACTGATCATCACATTCATCAAGTTGAAGTGCAATGTATATCTTGGAATAAGAATAAAAGAGAACTGAATAGAAAGTAATAGTAATTGTATAGAAACTTGAGGTACAGCAGAGCTCCACACCCTTAATCTATGGTGTGCAGAAACTCCACTGTTGAAAATACATAAGTAAAAGGTTCAGGCATGGCCGAATGGCCAGCCCCCTGAATGATCAAGAGACCAAATGATCAAAGACTACAAAGTCAACAGATTAAACTGTCAAAAGATGTCTAATGCAATAGTAACTTATCCTATTTATACTAGACTAGCTACTAGGGTTTACATGAGTAAGTAATTGATGCATAAATCCACTTCCAGGGCCCACTTGGTGTATGCTTGGGCTGAGCTTGATCTATCCACGAGCTGAGGCTTCTCTTGGAGTTGAACGCCAAGTTATAACGTGTTTTGGGCGTTCAACTCCGGGTTGTGACGTGTTTCTGGCGTTTAACTCCAGACAGCAGCATGTACTTGGCGTTGAGCGCCACTTTACGTCGTCAATTCCCGAATAAAGTATGGACTATTATATATTGCTGGAAAGCTCTGGATGTCTACTTTCCAACGTCGTTGAGAGCGCGCCAATTGGAGTTCTGTAGCTCCAGAAAAATCCATTTCGAGTGTAGGGAGGTCAAATTCCAACAGCATCAGCAGTCCTTTTGTCAGCCTTTTTCAGAGTTTTGCTCAAATCCCTCAATTTCAGCCAGAAATTGCCTGAAATCACAGAAAAACACACAAACTCATAGTAAAGTCCAGAAATGTGAATTTAACATAAAAACTAATGAAAACATCCCTAAAAGTAGCTTGAACTTACTAAAAACTACCTAAAAACAATGCCAAAAATCATATAAATTATCCGCTCATTGTAAAACCCGGTTAATTAACGACTAATTAACCCATAAATGAGAATTTATTCTAGAAAGCCTAAAATGTGATTTTTATGGCTAAATGTGATAGAGGAGATTGAGACGAGAATTTCGGTACCAATTTTATAGAAATCGGACCAAGATTGGACCGAACGGGCCAAACCGGGCCAATTGGACCCAAAGTGGGCCCTTGACCCAACATAACTTAACCAAAACCCTAGTTTTCAGCACTCTCTCTCCTCATTTGTTACACACACAAGCTGAAATTAGAGAGAAAGGGAGGAAGAACACTCTCTCAAGTTCTCTCCCTTGGTTGATCTTCAAACCACCATAACTTTTGATCTAGAGCTCCGATTGCCGCTCCATTTACGGCCACGCGTTCACCGCGGAGAGCTCTACAAAACCCATACAATCAATCTTAAGGTAAGCCACAAGCTTCTGTTCGAATTTCCAGCCCTTATTTTCGAGTTTCATAGGTGAAATGTTGAGATTTTGGGTTTTTTGATGTTATAGGACCCAACTCTCTTGAAGGAGAAGGTTAATCTTGTCTCCTTGGACCTTGGGTGTGGTAAGATTCTCAACCCTAGTGTGATTTGTGATTTTATGATGTTTGGATTTTGAGATGTTGTGTATGGGTATGATGATTGTGGCTTAGGTTGTGTATGTGTGGATATTGGAGCTTGATTGGTGATTTTGAAAAGCTTGGAAAGGGTTTGGTGGTGAAAAATCTGTTCTTGGAGGTATTGAGGCCTTGAGAGCTTGTGGATAAGTGGTTTGGAAGTGCTCCGGGTGAGCTTGGAAAAATCGGCTAAGGTATGGTTTCGGTTTCCCGTATCTAATATGTAATGTGGTAGGAAATACTTAGGCTAAAGGCCCTAAGATAGGCATTGAATGGTTGATGTTGTTGAATGATTGAGATATATGATGTGGTCATATATGTGATGATGATTAATGATGCCTTGATGGTATGATGTATGAGAAATATGCATGTTGTGATATATGCTTGATGATTGGTTATGGTTGAATTGTGGGTTGGACCATGTTGATGGTGAGTATGATATTGATTGTGTACAATGATGATTTATTGGGATTGGTGTTGTTGAGAATTGGCATGAGTAAGAGTATATGATATGTCAATATATTTGAGTTTGAGCCACTTGGGTGAAGTGGGTTAGAATGATGAGATAGTGATTTTGTATATTGTGGTAAAATCTCAATGTGTGAGTTGAGGAGGCTTGATGTTGAAATTGATATATTTTGATTGATTTCAAAGAAAAGGGATGAAAATGGCATGTTTTGATTGATTTTGAAAAGAGTTGGAAATGGCTTGTTTGCAAATGGCACTTTGTGGTTTTTATGAAAAACATGGTTTTTGGGCACACTTTGGTGGGACATAACTTGGACTACGGATCTCTGTTTTGTGCCAAATCTATTTAGAAATGAAATTGGATCCGGGATGTCCATGCCGTTCGAAGAACGGGTGAAAAACGATTTAAAATGAGAAAGTTATGTCCGTTGGAAGATTGGGGTTTAAATTGGTGAATTCTGCAGCTTTTAACTTAGAAAATTTTTAGCAGAATGACCCCTTGCGCGTGGGCGCACTTGGCGCGTGCGCGCCGTTCTTCCCGAAAATGCCATCCACGCGTGAGCGTGATGTGCGCGGGCGCGCCGATGGTGCTGCACCCAATGCCCAGCCATTTTCCAGAGAGTTATGCCAGAACTGTGCTAGTGTTGTGCCTGGGGCACGAGAGTACCCACGCGTACGCGTGGTTGACGCGTGCGCGTTGTTTGGCTAGTTTTCAATCCATGCGTTAGCGTGCATGACGCTTACGCATCGATGTGTTTTTGAGGCCATCCACGCGTGCGCGTGGAGTGCGCGTACGCGTGGCCCTGTTTTCATCCCAAAGTTGATTTTTGAGTTTTAAAAGCCAAATTTCATACTTCTAAGCCTCCGATCTCACTACTTATATGTTAAATCATTATGATATGTCTAGCTATGCGAAGAAGGCTAGTGAATGTGGTAACTTGCGAGTGAAGCAAGGGGAAAATGAATAATCAATGAGGATCATTGATGATTATGTGAGATGTGGAGGATGGTGGTGGAAGTGCTTGTTATGCCATTGGCCGAAGGGCTGTAATTGTTTATGTATTGGCTGGTTCTGGATTGAACCGTGAGCCGGAATAGCTGTGTATGCTATGAATATTGGCTGGTTCTGGATTGAACCGTGAGCTGGAATAGCTGTGTATGCTATGAATATTGCCTGGTTATGGACTTAACCGTGAGCCGGAATGGCTGATATGGATGTTGATCCATGGATGAGAATTCATGCATGTTTATGCTGAATTATTGATAATTGTGATTTGCACTTCCACTATCGGAGATACGAGTTTCCCTGGGTAGTAGCAGTGGCTAGCCACCACGTGCTCCAGGTTGAGACTTGATACTCTTTTGACCCTATGTCATAAGTGTGGCCGGGCACTGTGAAAGACCCGGATGAGCTCGCCCCCGTATGTATTCACCAGTGAAGGTGATGGAAATAGATCATGATTATGATCAAGTTTATGATGAGTATAACTCGAGTTGGGGATGCGTGACAGAGGGACAGTCCAATGGTTAGCTACCAGGACTTGTCGGGTTGGCTCTATAACCGACAGATGATATCATCAGCCACTAGGGACAGGCATTCATCATATGCATAGTATGTGAATTGTTTGAGATTGCCTATTTGACTGCATATTACTTGCTATTTGTCTAAATGCCTTACTTGTTCCTAATTGTATATTTCTTGCTTGATATAACTGTGTTTGCTACTTTATACTCCTGCTGGTGGTTGGGAGGTCTGAAGGAATTGGAAAGGGAAGTATTAGTTAGACTGAAGAATCTTTAGTCAGATGCCCTTTTATGGTTTAGTTTGTTTATAAGCTTTGATATTATCTGGAGGAAGTTCTAGGATTGCCTTTGGCTTTCCTCCATTATTATGTATTATATATGTGGAAGCTGTTACCATGCTGGGGACCTCTGGTTCTCACCCATGCGGATTTTGTGGTTTTCAGATGCAGGACGTGAGGAGTCCCGCTGATGCATGCTGGAGACTTCTAGATTTGCGAAGATTCCTTGTTCTTGGGGTTTATGTTTTGGTTTATATGTTTTGCTTAGATACTTTTATCTCCATTAAATAATACAAACTGTGATGACTCCTCTTATGGGAGATTTTGGAGAATAGGTCTTATGTATTTGTGTCCCTTTGGGTTTCCTTTGGGGTTTTCCTTATTTTTATCATATGTATATATTGTTATGCTCGTACCGGTTATCTTCGTAGCCGGATTTTGAGTCTTGATATTCCTATTTTTGACACTCCTTTGTATATATAATCTCGCGTTGGTTTATCCTTGTTCGTTACGTTATCGATCGGAGTGTTGCGTTTTCGAGTTGCGATTTTTTGTTTACCCCTTTTTCTACAAAGGCTCCTAGTTATAATCAATCACTCATACTACTATACGTACTAAATTTTTATTTTTAGAGGTCGTAATACCTTGCCATCTCTGAATTATGACTTAAGCATAAGACTATGTATGGTAGGGTGTTACATTATGGTATAAGAGCAGTTCGTTCCTGTAGAGCCTGAGGGATGGACTGACTATGCTTCTGTGCATTCTCTGTATATGTGTTATGTGCTATTAGTATATCTGCTTGATATAATTGGCATAAACGTTCATGAGCATGCATTTGGGACTTTGAAGTACTAGACTTCCGATATTGAGACTGATCAACTTAATATCGATTGTTTGGTATGTATAGGAACCAGATGGCGCCTCGTGGACGCGGTAGAGGTAGTGTGAGAGGTCGTACGAATGCTCGTGCGCCGGAGAATAACCCTCATGACCCGGTGAACTTTATGACTGCGTTGGAGAACATGGCTGCTGCTATGCAAGCCACTGCTGAGGCTCTTGGTCAACAGATGAACAACCATGGTAATGATGGAGGTGGAGTTCAGGGCCCGATGACACTGGCAAAATTTTTGAAGGTTAATCCACCTAAGTTCAAGGGAACTACTAGTCCGACTGAGGCTGATACGTGGTTTCAGGCTATAGAGCGAGCACTGCAAGCACAAGTGGTACCTGAAGGACAGCGTGTCGAGTTTGCTACCTATATGCTCATAGGTGAAGCGTCGCATTGGTGGCAAGGTATCCAACGTCTTCTGCAGCAGGGTGATGATTATATCACCTGGAATGTCTTCCAAGAAGAGTTCTATAAGAAGTACTTTCCGACTTCTGCTAGGACGGCCAAGGAACTTGAATTGTTACAGCTGAAGCAGGGTACTATGTCCATATCAGAGTATACTGACAAGTTTGAGGAGTTGTTCAGGTTCTCTCGTATGTGCCAAGGTACTCCGGTGGAATATGAGGAATGGAAGTGTGTTAAGTATGAAGGAGGACTCCAGAGTGATATCTTTAGTTCAGTGGGACCAATGGAGATTAGGACTTTCTCCGAGTTGGTAAACAAGTGTAGGGTTGCTGAAGAGTGTGTGAAGAGGGCAACCGCTGAGAAAGGGAGTCAAAAGGGATCATTCCCACAGAACCGAGGGAAGAGCTTTGCACCTAGAGGTCCGTCTTTCAAGAGAGGAAGCTCTTTTAGGAGGCCCAACAACAACAACAACTCCCAAGGGAGGAAGTTTGGGAAGCAGCCTCAAAATGATCAAGCTTGTACTAGATGTGGGAGTCACCATCCGGGAGCACCATGCAAGGCCGGATGGGGTTTGTGCTACACTTGTGGAAAGGCGGGGCATAAAGCCGCAAATTGTCCTGAGAGGCAGAAACAAGGTGCTAGAAAGGCACAACAGACTGGTCGGGTGTTCACCACTTCAGCTGTAGGAGCTGAGGGATCTGAGACACTTATTCGAGGTAACTGTGAAATGGCTGGTCAAACTTTAAATGCTTTATTTGATTCGGGAGCATCGCATTCATTCATTGCATTTGAGAAAGCCCATGAGTTAGGATTGAAGATTGTAACTTTAGGTTATGATCTAAGAGTGTACAATGCTACCCATGAAGCCATGGTAACTAGGCTAGGATGCCCGGAAGTTTCCTTTAGGTTCAAGCAGCGTGATTTTGTTCATAATTTGATCTGCTTACCGATGATTGGTCTTGATCTTATCTTGGGATTGGACTGGTTATCTAAGAACCATGTTCTGCTAGATTGTTCTACAAAGTCGGTGTACTTTATGCCGGAAGATATTGAAGGGCCGGTCGTGGTGAATAATTATTACTTGAATTCGATGATGGTGAACTGTTCCGGAACCGAATGTCAGGGTATCCTGTTGTTAACCGCGAGTGTTTCGGGTGATGATCAAAGGTTGGAACAGACTCCGGTTGCGTGTGAGTTTCCGGAAGTGTTTCCCGATGATATTGATGAGTTTCCACCTATCCGAGAGGTTGAGTTTGCTATTGAATTGGTGCCCGGGGCGGGACCAATCTCAAGTGCTCCTTATAGGATGTCACCGTTAGAGATGAACGAGCTAAAGTCTCAGTTAGAGGATTTGTTGGGAAAGAATTTTATACGACCAAGTGTCTCTCCGTGGGGTGCTCCAGTGTTACTGGTGAAGAAGAAGGATGGGAGTATGCGGCTCTGTGTGGATTACAGGCAGTTGAACAAGGTTACAACAAAGAATAAGTACCCATTGCCGAGAATTGATGATCTCATGGATCAGTTGCAAGGAGCTGGAGTTTTCTCCAAGATCGATTTGCGATCCGGTTATCACCAGATAAGGGTGAGGGGTGAGGATATCCCTAAGACCGCTTTTAGGACTCGTTATGGTCATTACGAGTACACTGTAATGTCTTTTGGATTGACGAACGCTCCTGCGGTATTTATGGATTACATGAATAGAGTTTTCCGTCTGTTTTTGGATAAATTTGTTGTTGTCTTCATTGATGACATACTGATTTATTCCAAGACTGAAGAGGAGCATGCGGAACACTTGAGGACCGTATTGCAGATTCTAAAGGAGAAGAAACTCTATGCAAAACTATCGAAGTGTGAGTTTTGGAAGAGTGAGGTGAAGTTTTTGGGCCATGTGGTGAGTAAGAAGGGAATAGCCGTAGATCCAACTAAGGTAGAGGCTGTGATGGATTGGAAGCAACCAACCACCGTAACAGAGATAAGGAGTTTTCTGGGTTTAGCTGGCTATTACCGAAGGTTTATCAAGGGCTTTTCACAGATAGCTTTGCCAATGACAAAGTTAACCCGCAAAGACACTCCGTTTGTTTGGACTCCTGAGTGCGAGGAGAGCTTTCAGACATTGAAGAAAAAGTTGACCACTGCACCTGTGTTAGTGTTACCCAAGCCGAATGAGCCATTTGAGGTGTATTGTGATGCCTCATTGAAGGGTCTAGGGTGCGTGCTGATGCAGCATCATAATGTGGTGGCGTATGCCTCACGACAGTTGAGACCTCATGAAGTTAGTTATCCTACGCATGATTTGGAACTCGCTGCAGTCGTGTTTGCCTTGAAGGTGTGGAGGCATTATCTCTATGGGGTTAAGTTCCAAGTTTTCTCTGATCATAAGAGCTTGAAGTATCTCTTTGATCAGAAAGAGCTTAATATGAGGCAGAGAAGGTGGATGGAATTGTTGAAGGACTACGACTTTGAGTTGCATTACCATCCGGGAAAGGCGAACGTAGTGGCGGATGCGTTAAGTCGGAAGTCGTTATATGCGGCTTGGATGATGCTTCAAGAGGAGAAGTTGCTCAAGGGATTTGAGAGTCTGAAAATTGGTGCTCGAGAAGTATCCGGAACTTTGTGTTTGAGCCGATTAGAAATCTCAAGTGACTTTAAGTCCAAACTCCTAAAGGCTCATCAAAATGATGAAGCGTTATGGACGGTGTTACCGGCTATTGAGCAAGGAAAACAATGGAGAGTGTCGGAAGAAAAAGATGGGTTATGGAGATTCAAGGGTAGGATCATTGTGCCGGATGTGGGCACTTTGAGGCAAGATATTTTAAAGGAGGCACACAAAAGCGGATTCTCCATTCACCCGGGAAGTACTAAGATGTACCATGATTTAAAGGCAATGTTCTGGTGGCCGGGTATGAAGAATGATGTGGCGGAATATGTATCAAAGTGCTTAACTTGTCAAAAGGTAAAGATTGAACATCAAAGACCTTCCGGGATGTTGCAACCTTTAGAGATTCCACAATGGAAGTGGGAAAGTATTGCAATGGACTTTGTGTCGGGATTGCCAAGGACTAGGGTTGGTTTTGATGCTATTTGGGTGATTGTGGACCGACTAACGAAGTCAGCTCACTTTTTGCCCATTCGGATGACTTATACCCTTGAGGAGCTAGCACGGTTATTCATAAAGGAGATTGTGAGACTTCATGGTGTACCTGCTACTATAATCTTTGATAGAGATCCTCGTTTCACTTCAAGGTTTTGGGGTGCATTTCAGAAAGCTTTTGGAACCCGATTAAGCTTGAGCACGGCTTACCATCCTCAAACAGATGGTCAATCTGAGAGGACAATCCAAACACTAGAGGATATGTTGAGAGCTTGTGTTTTGGACCAACCGGCGAGTTGAGATCAGTATATGCCATTGGTGGAGTTTGCATACAATAATAGTTATCATGCGAGCATCGGAATGGCTCCGTATAAGGCCTTGTATGGGAGGAAATGTCAATCTCCGCTATGTTGGTATGAAGCTGGAGAGAAAAGCTTGTTAGGGCCGGAAATGATAGCTGAGACTACTGAACAAGTCAAGAAAATCCGTGATAGGATGCTTACGGCGCAGAGTCGTCAACAGAGTTACGCCGATCAGAGGCGAAAGCCCTTAGAATTTGAGGAAGGAGATCATGTTTTCCTTAAGGTTACTCCGACTACAGGAGTAGGTAGGGCGATTAAGGCAAAGAAGTTGAATCCTCGATACATTGGTCCATTTCAGATCCTGGAGAGGATTGGACCGGTGGCGTATCGGATGGCTCTACCACCTCATCTTTCGAATCTGCACGACGTGTTTCACGTGTCGCAGCTTCGGAAGTACACCCGTGATGCTAGCCATGTGTTAGAACCTGAGTCGGTTCAGTTAAGGGAAGATTTGACGCTTCCAATGGCCCCAGTCAGAATTGATGATACTAGTATCAAACAGTTGCGTGGAAAAGAGGTTTCATTAGTCAAAGTGGCTTGGAGTCGAGGCAGTGTTGAGGAACACACTTGGGAACTTGAATCGGAGATGCGAACGGATTATCCGCATTTATTCTCAGGTAATTGCATTTGAATTTTGTGGGCAAAATTCCCAATTAGGTGGGTAGAATGTAAAACCCGGTTAATTAACGACTAATTAACCCATAAATGAGAATTTATTCTAGAAAGCCTAAAATGTGAATTTTTATGGCTAAATGTGATAGAGGAGATTGAGATGAGAATTTCGGTACCAATTTTATAGAAATCGGACCAAGATTGGACCGAACGGGCCAAACCAGGCCAATTGGACCCAAAGTGGGCCCTTGGCCCAACATAACTTAACCAAAACCCTAGTTTTCAGCACTCTCTCTCCTCATTTGTTACACACACAAGCTGAAATTAGAGAGAAAGGGAGGAAGAACACTCTCTCAAGTTCTCTCCCTTGGTTGATCTTCAAACCACCATAACTTTTGATCTAGAGCTCCGATTGCCGCTCCGTTTACGGCCACACGTTCACCGCGGAGAGCTCTACAAAACCCATACAATCAATCTTAAGGTAAGCCACAAGCTTCTGTTCGAATTTCCAGTCCTTATTTTCGAGTTTCATGGGTGAAATGTTGAGATTTTGGGTTTTTTGATGTTATAGGACCCAACTCTCTTGAAGGAGAAGGTTAATCTTGTCTCCTTGGACCTTGGGTGTGGTAAGATTCTCAACCCTAGTGTGATTTGTGATTTTATGATGTTTGGGTTTTGAGATGTTGTGTATGGGTATGATGATTGTGGCTTAGGTTGTGTATGTGTGGATATTGGAGCTTGATTGGTGATTTTGAAAAGCTTGGAAAGGGTTTGGTGATGAAAAATCTGTTCTTGGAGGTATTGAGGCCTTGAGAGCTTGTGGATAAGTGGTTTGGAAGTGCTCCGGGTGAGCTTGGAAAAATCGGCTAAGGTATGGTTTCAGTTTCCCGTATCTAATATGTAATGTGGTAGAAAATACTTAGGCTAAAGGCCCTAAGATAGGCATTGAATGGTTGATGTTGTTGAATGATTGAGATATATGATGTGGTCATATATGTGATGATGATTAATGATGCCTTGATGGTATGATGTATGAGAAATATGCATGTTGTGATATATGCTTGATGATTGGTTATGGTTGAATTGTGGGTTGGACCATGTTGATGGTGAGTATGATATTGATTGTGTACAATGATGATTTATTGGGATTGGTGTTGTTGAGAATTGGCATGAGTAAGAGTATATGATATGTCAATATATTTGAGTTTGAGCCACTTGGGTGAAGTGGGTTAGAATGATGAGATAGTGATTTTGTATATTGTGGTAAAATCTCAATGTGTGAGTTGAGGAGGCTTGATGTTGAAATTGATATATTTTGATTGATTTCAAAGAAAAGGGATGAAAATGGCATGTTTTGATTGATTTTGAAAAGAGTTGGAAATGGCTTGTTTGCAAATGGCACTTTGTGGTTTTTATGAAAAACATGGTTTTTGGGCACACTTTGGTGGGACATAACTTGGACAACGGATCTCTGTTTTGTGCCAAATCTATTTAGAAATGAAATTGGATCCGGGATGTCCATGCCGTTCGAAGAACGGGTGAAAAACGATTTAAAATGAGAAAGTTATGTCCGTTGGAAGATTGGGGTTTAAATTGGTGAATTCTGCAGCTTTTAACTTAGAAAATTTTTAGCAGAATGACCCCTTGCGCGTGGGCGCACTTGGCGCGTGCGCGCCGTTCTTCCCGAAAATGCCATCCACGCATGCGCGTGATGTGCGTGGGTGCGCCGATGGTGCTGCACCCAATGCCCAGCCATTTTCCAGAGAGTTATGCCAGAACTGTGCTAGTGTTGTGCCTGGGGCACGAGAGTACCCACGCGTACGCGTGGTTGACGCGTGCGCGTCGTTTGGCTAGTTTTCAATCCATGCGTTAGCGTGCATGACGCTTACGCGTCGATGTGTTTTTGAGGCCATCCACGCGTGCGCGTGGAGTGCGCGTACGCGTGGCCCTGTTTTCATCCCAAAGTTGATTTTTGAGTTTTAAAAGCCAAATTTCATACTTCTAAGCCTCCGATCTCACTACTTATATGTTAAATCATTATGATATGTCTAGCTATGCGAAGAAGGCTAGTGAATGTGGTAACCTGCGAGTGAAGCAAGGGGAAAATGAATAATCAATGAGGATCATTGATGATTATGTGAGATGTGGAGGATGGTGGTGGAAGTGCTTGTTATGCCATTGGCCGAAGGGCTGTAATTGTTTATGTATTGGCTGGTTCTGGATTGAACCGTGAGCCGGAATAGCTGTGTATGCTATGAATATTGGCTGGTTCTGGATTGAACCGTGAGCCAGAATAGCTGTGTATGCTATGAATATTGCCTGGTTATGGACTTAACCGTGAGCCGGAATGGCTGATATGGATGTTGATCCATGGATGAGAATTCATGCATGTTTATGCTGAATTATTGATAATTGTGATTTGCACTTCCACTATCGGAGATACGAGTTTCCCTGGGTAGTAGCAGTGGCTAGCCACCACGTGCTCCAGGTTGAGACTTGATACTCTTTTGACCCTATGTCATAAGTGTGACCGGGCACTGTGAAAGACCCGGATGAGCTCGCCCCCGTATGTATTCACCAGTGAAGGTGATGGAAATAGATCATGATTATGATCAAGTTTATGATGAGTATAACTCGAGTTGGGGATGCGTGACAGAGGGACAGTCCAATGGTTAGCTACCAGGACTTGTCGGGTTGGCTCTATAACCGACAAATGATATCATCAGCCACTAGGGACAGGCATTCATCATATGCATATTATGTGAATTGTTTGAGATTGCCTATTTGACTGCATATTACTTGCTATTTGTCTAAATGCCTTACTTGTTCCTAATTGTATATTTCTTGCTTGATATAACTGTGTTTGCTACTTTATACTCCTGCTGGTGGTTGGGAGGTCTGAAGGAATTGGAAAGGGAAGTATTAGTTAGACTGAAGAATCTTTAGTCAGATGCCCTTTTATGGTTTAGTTTGTTTATAAGCTTTGATATTATCTGGAGGAAGTTCTAGGATTGCCTTTGGCTTTCCTCCATTATTATGTATTATATATGTGGAAGCTGTTACCATGCTGGGGACCTCTGGTTCTCACCCATGCGGATTTTGTGGTTTTCAGATGCAGGACGTGAGGAGTCCCGCTGATGCATGCTGGAGACTTCTAGATTTGCGAAGATTCCTTGTTCTTGGGGTTTATGTTTTGGTTTATATGTTTTGCTTAGATACTTTTATCTCCATTAAATAATACAAACTGTGATGACTCCTCTTATGGGAGATTTTGGAGAATAGGTCTTATGTATTTGTGTCCCTTTGGGTTTCCTTTGGGGTTTTCCTTATTTTTATCATATGTATATATTGTTATGCTCGTACCGGTTATCTTCGCAGCCGGATTTTGAGTCTTGATATTCCTATTTTTGACACTCCTTTGTATATATAATCTCGCGTTGGTTTATCCTTGTTCGTTACGTTATCGATCGGAGTGTTGCGTTTTCGAGTTGCGATTTTTTGTTTACCCCTTTTTCTACAAAGGCTCCTAGTTATAATCAATCATTCATACTACTATACGTACTAAATTTTTATTTTTAGAGGTCGTAATACCTTGCCATCTCTGAATTATGACTTAAGCATAAGAAATTGAAGGAATTGCAAAGCTGTCAAGCCTGACCTCTTCGTATTAAATTGATCATAACTTGAGCTACAAAGGTCCGAATGAGACAGTTCTAGTTGCATTGGAAAGCTTACATCCGGTGCTTCGAAATGATATGCAATTTACCATAGTTGCCTTGCTGTTAGGCAACGCGTACGCGTGGATAATGCGACAAGCGACGCGTACTTATGGGCGACACGTACGCATGATGGAGCCACGTACTGTACGTATCAGAAATCGGTGGAGGCAATTTCTGGACTATTTTTGGCCTAGTTTCAAGCCTGAAAATGAAGATTAGAGGCTGCAGAGTGGGGAAATCAGAGATTCACTTCTCATTCACAATATTTTAGGTTTTAGATGTAGTTTTCTAGAGATAGAGGTTCTCTCCTCTCTCTAGGTTTTATGTTTTAAGGTTTATTTCTTCTCAATTTTAGAATTCTACCTTGTTTCAATTTAGTTTCTCTTCTACTTTTAATTGCTCTAGCATTCTAGTTTATTTATTTCCCTTGTTGATTACTTCATGTTGCCAATTTAGTTTATGAATTCTCATGTTAGATTTGATTTTCCTTTTTATACAATTTGAGGTATTTCATGTTTATTGTTGTCTTGCAATTGAGTATCTTAGATTTTATTTTCTCTTATTATTTTTCTATATTTTTATTTTGTGCCTTCCAAGTGTTTGACAAAATGTTTGGTTGGATTTTAAATTAGCTTTTTATGTTCTTAGCTTAGATTGAGTAATTAGAGACCCTTGAATTGTCAAAGTCTCTTGTTGGTTGGTGATTGAAACTTGCTAGTTGGCTTGAGCTTCACTAACGCCAGTCTTTGACTAGGACCTGTGAACTTAAGTTAACTTTACTCACTTGACTTTCCTTCATTGTTAGAGGTTAACCAAGTGATAGCAAAAGGCAATTACCATCACAAGTGACTATGATAATAGGGATAGGAATTCTAATATCAATCCTTGCTAGGACTTTTTCTTAATTATTAGTTTATCTTCTTGTCATTTACATTCCTTATTCAACAATTAAAAATCCAAAAAGATACAATCTCATAACCAATTATAAGTACACTTCCCTGGAATTCCTTGAGAGACGATTCGAGGTTTAATACTTCGGTTTATTTTTATTAGGTTTGTTATTTGTGACAAACAATTTTTTGTATGAAAGGATTTTAGTTGGTTTAGAAACTATGCTTGCAACGAGAATTTATTTGTGAAATTCTAAACCGTCAAAAATTCATTCATCACTGGGCACTTTAAATCTGATTGCTCTAAACTGAAGAAGGTGGAGAAACCAAAGAAGGGAAAGAAAAAAGGACTGATGGCCTCATGGGAGGACTTGGAGAATGATTCTGATGAAGATGAAGAATCAGAAATCAAGTCTCAAACCTGCCTTATGGCTGATCACGGTGAGCAGGTTTGTCTAGCATCCAAGAGGAAGGACAACATGTGGTATATGGATAGTGGATGCTCTAGGCATATGACCGGAAAGGCAACCTTCTTCATTAAGCTTGATGAATATGATGGAGGGTTTGTCACGTTCGGTGATAATGGAAAAGGAAAGATAGTGACCATTAGAAAAGTTGGTAAAAGTTTCTCTTCTTTCATAAATGATGTTCTTTTTGTTGATGGTTTGAAACACAATTTACTAAGCATTAGCCAATTATGTGATCTAGGTTATGAAGCAATTTTTAGAAAATTGGATTGCTTAGTTATTTGTGAAAAATCTGGTGAAATTTTGTTTGAAGCCAAAAGATGTAATAATGTGTATGGATTGACTATTGAGGATTTAAAAGATCAAAATGTGATATGTTTTACTTCTTTAGAATCTAAAAAATGGCTATGGCATAAAAAGTTAGGTCATGCAAGCATGTACCAAATTTCAAAACTTGTTAAGAAGAATTTGGTAAGAGGAATTCCTAATATTAAATTTGACAAGGATATTACTTGTGATGCTTGTCAACTAGGCAAACAAGTAAAATCTTCTTTTAAACCTAAAGATGGAATTTCCACCAAAAAACCATTGGAAATGTTGCATATTGATTTTTTTGGTCCAACAAGAACTCAAAGTTTAGGAGGTAAACACTATGGTTTGGTAGTGGTGGACGATTACTCCAGATTCGGTTGTGTTCTTTTCTTAGCTCATAAGAATGATGCTTTTCATGCTTTTTTCCACTCTTTGCAAAAGAATTCAAAATGAAAAGAATTTGAAAATAGCCCATTTGAGAAGTGATCACATAAAAGAATTTGAAAATCTTGATTTTGAAAAATTCTGTGATGATTTTGGTATTGCCCATAGCTTTTCATGCCCTAGAACCCCTCAGTAAAATGGGGTAGTTGAAAAAAGGAATAGAAGGCTTCAAGAAATAACTAGGGCTATGCTTTGTGAAAATGATGTTCCTAAATTTTTATGGGCTGAAGCTGTAAATATAGCTTATTATATTTTGAATATGGCTATCATTAGAAAAGGGTTAAAGAAAACTCCTTATGAGCTGTAGAAAGGAACCCCTCCTAATCTTAAGTATTTCCACATTTTTGGATGCAAATATTTTGTGATTAACAATAAAGAAAATCTTGAAAAATTTGATCCAAAATCCTATGAGGGAATGTTTGTTGGATACTCCACCACTAGCAAGGCTTATAGAATTTACCTTAAGAAACATAGAACCATAGAGGAATCCATACACGTGTCCTTTTGTGATACTAATTTAATTCTCAGTGCTATGGTAGATGATGATGTTGGTTGTGAAGATTTTGTCAATCGGGAAGGTAGTGAAGAAAATCCCAAATCCATCCCAAGTGAAGAACCTGTCTGCCCAGAAATGTCTCGTCAGGATGGAGGAGACATTTCAGTTTTATCTCCTGAGCCAGTAAGAGAATCCAGAACAGAACAATCAATTGAAGCTCATCAAAGTAGAACCTTACCCCCAAGGCCAAGAGAATGAAAGTTTTTGAAGGATTACCCCCCATGATTTTATCATTGGTGATCATTCCCAAGGCATGACCACTAGATCCTCAAGCAAGAAGCAAGTTGATCAAAGCAACGTTGCTTTCTTGTCTCAATTAGAACCTCTCAACGTAAAGCAAGCCCTAGAAGACCCCTCTTGAGTTAAATCCATGGAAGAGGAGCTTACTCAATTTGAAAAGAATGAGGTTTGGACACTTGTACCTAATCCGAATGGTAAGAAGGTAACAGGTACTAAGTGGATTTTTAAAAATAAATTGGGTGAGAATGGTAGTGTTGTTCGTAACAAGGCTAGACTAGTAGCCCAAAGTTACGATCAAGAGGAGGGTATAGATTTTGATGAGTTTTTTGCCCTGGTAGCAAGAATGGAAGCAATTAGGTTGCTTCTTGCCTATGTTGCCCATAAAGGTTTTAGGATGTTCCAAACGGATGTTAAATGTGCTTTTCTTAATGGCTTTATAGATAGAGAAGTATTTAACGCACAACCCGAAAATAAAGAATTTTCAAATCATGTTTTCAAACTTTCAAAGGCTCTTTATGGTCTTAGGCAAGCTCCAAGAGTTTGGTATGAAAGGCTTAGTGCATTCTTATTGGAAAATCACTTTCAAAGGGTTACCACCGATACAACTTTATTTATCAAAGAATCTAATGATGATATTCTTCTTGTTCAAGTTTATGTGGATGATATAGTGTTTGGATCAGCCAACGAATTCTTGTGTGAATAGTTTGAAAAACTCATGACTAGTGAGTTTGAAATGGGTTTAATGAGAGAACTAACATTCTTTCTTGGTCTCCAAATTAAACAAACTCCCAGTGGCATTTTTATTCACCAAGTAAAGTATGCTAAGGAATTAATCAAGAAATTTGGCCTAGAAAATTTCAAACCTATGGGAACACCAATGCATCCAAACACTAAGCTTGAAAAAGATGATGATGGAAAAGATGTGGATGAAACACGGTATAGAGGAATGATTGGTTCACTCATGTATCTTACCTTCTCTAGACCGGATATTGTTCAAAATGTGGGTATATGTTCAAGGTTTCAATCTCACCCAAAAGAATCCCATCTTTCGACCGTTAAAAGAATCATTAGATATATTAAGGGAACATGTGATTATGGCTTATGGTATCCTAAATCTGATGACTTTTGTGTAGTAGGGTTTTGTGATGCAGATTATGCTGGAGATCGGGTGGATAGAAAGAGTACTTCCAGAATGTGTTGCTTCCTTGGAAGCTCACTTAACATGTGGTCAAGCAAGAAACAAGCCACAGTAGCTCTATTCACAGCTGAAGCTGAATATATATCTGCCTCTGCATGTTGTTCACAATTAATTTGGTTAAAAACTCAGTTGGAGGATTACAAATTAACGATCAATAGCATACCTTTGTTTTGTAATAATATGAGTGCAATAAACATTTCTAAAAATCCTGTTCTGTACTCTAGAACCAAGCACATTGAAGTTAGATATCATTTTATTAGAGAACATGTGCAAAAGGATACTATTGATATTCAATTTGTGAAATCCGAAGAACAACTTGCTGATATATTCACTAAACCCTTGTGTGAGGATAGGTTCTGTTCACTGAGGAACAGTTTAGGAATGTTAGAATTGAATTCTGTTGATAAATTGTGATTTTTGATAATTCTGTTTGGTTTTGTCTCGTAGGAAGGGAAGAGACAAATCTGGCTGAGCGTTGGATATAAGACAGGGGAAACTGCACCTGGTGCTAGTAAACTTAGTCCCAACAAATATTTCTTGACCATATTCATGACTCATGCCCCTCTTTTTTTGAAGTCTTCATTTTTTTAAATAATACTTTTTGGGAAGTTGTCACTTCATACCTTGTAGGAAGGAGTTCTTGTCAAATCATAATCTTTTTCCCTTCCTATTCTGTTGATTCTAGAAACAAATCTCTCATTTTTTAATTTAAACCTTCCTTGTTGATAACTGTGTCATTAAATGATCATAAACCTCTCTACACTCAGCATTTAATGTGGTTATTCCCTCTCTCCACAAACCACTCTCTTCGGCCATCTCTTCACATTCTCACCATCTACTTCTTTCTCTCTCATTATGAAAAAGAGGATAGTGCCTAGAAGGAATAGCCGAACCCCACATTCTAAAAAACCTCCATTATCTTCTACTCCTCAAACACACACTCACAGTCATATACATTCTACTTCATCTTCATCCCATTCTTCCCACTTAATAGAAGCCATGCGAAAAAATGTTATTTATCCAAGGTCTTCATCTCGCAAGAAAACTGGAAAAGAAAAAGAGTCTGTGATAGAAGAAGAAGAAAAGTCACAATCCTCTCCACCCCATTCACCACCAAGGAAATCAACTCCGTATGCTTCTGGCCGCAATTCTCAGCGTGCAAAAGGCTATGTTCTCCACAACACTAGAGAACTGCCAAACTTGGAATCTCTGGATTTCAAAAATAAGTTCAACAAGGGCCATTCTCACTTTGATCCAGACAGATTCAACTTTTGTGCTGCATACGAGTTTCACAATCAAGTTCTGGCTAAACGTCACCTATGTGCCTCTCACATATTGAATTTGGAGACGCTGACTGCAAAAGGCATCAACTTTGCCACTCTGTTTGATAATCTGAAGTGGATTGCTTTATTCAACATTCAGAAGCCTATTTATCCATCCCTGGTTCGTGAATTCTATGCGAACATGGTGTATCTTGACAGAGCAATTCACTCCTATGTCAAGAGGGTTCACTTATCTCTGAACAGAAAAACCATCAGCACTGCATTAGGATATACTGATGAAGGAGCAACTGCCTACATGACTGCAGATGAGGACAATGAATCCCTTGGCTTAGATTTTAATCTCTCTGATGATTGATATGCTATTAGCCGGTCTTTTGAGCTCTGTTTTTGTTTGTTTGTTTTTTGGTATTTTGTAACTGATAGTTAACTGTTCTTGGATACTTTGGACCATTGTGTTTTGATAAAAACAAATATTCTACTTTCGGTATGTTATTCTTATTTGTTTTGCAGGTTCCTCCATTGATGACAAAAGAGGGAGGAAAGTTGGAAAAAATTGAAAAACAGGGGGCTGAAATCAATTTGATTAATGATTACCCTTGTGCATGTGTTCCAATCTTATTTTCATGTTTTATGATATATGTTCTGGTTTCTGCATTATTAGGTTTCTGCATTATCATGTTCTGATTTTGGCTGTGATATTTTGACTATGCTCTGATATTTTCCTGACCTGCCAATCTTTATGAAGTTTTGTTGTTGACACTATATCTCCGAAAATGCTTCATAAAAATGAATCACTGTGTTGTTTTGGCAAAAATGTTCTTGGCAGGAAATAATTGTGAATATGTTGATTTAAAATGTTAATTTCTGTTGCTGTGCATTTTGAAAGTAATTTTTTGTAATGAGCAGAAAATTATTTAGATGATAACAAATCAAGTTTTGATTATCATATTTCATCTGCTCAGAAATTAAGTTGTTCAACATTTTTTAATATTTCATATGTTGAATACATTGTGGCTGTAAACTTGGTTTTAAATGTTATAGGCAATGCTTCCTTTAATAAAATGACACATATTAAGGGGGAGCCATGTAACAAATGAAAAGGGGGGAGGATTCCAAATCTTCAAAAGGAGTACTCTTAATCCTTACTCTTTTTATTTTCATTTTTAATAATATTTTTCATCAAGGGAGAGATTGATGAGTTTGTAAAATTCCAAATTAATATGATGATCAAACATTATTAATTAATTACAAAATTATTAATTTGAATTTTAGTTCACATTTGTTAATTAATAATTTTGTTGCTTGCAGATTTTGTCATTGGGCCTAAAGAAAACATGAAGCCCAAAATGATAATTAGCCTTGTGCAAGAAATTCTATCTAATATATGGCTGAATTATTTTATTAGGCAACTTGCATTGGGCTAGGAAATAATGGTACAACCCAAAAACCACTATGATGCAAGACCAACAAAGCTTAGTCCGAATTAAAAAGGAAAGAATGAAAGAGTTACATGCTTCCACGAATACCACACTCTTCATTTGATGAAATTCAAAATTTGATTAAATGGAGTTAATACTGACATTGGTAACATGAGAGAGAAAATACAATTGATTTGATGGCATTTAATTTCTACACGTTACAAAGCATGAAAGAGGAAAGTGGGTTTTTAATTGAGTGTAATTGATTTTAATTTCCTTCTTTATTTTCTTTCAAAGCTTCTCACTCTTCTCTCTCTTTTCCCTCTTTGTATTCGATCACCTCATTGTCAGAGAAGAAGATGGTAGAAGCAAGTAATCAGAAAAAGGAAGAAGAAGCTAGAAGCAAGAAAAAGGCTAAGGTGATGATGTCCTTAGCAAAAAGAAGATCTACAGTATGGCGTGGCTGTGATCTTTGCCACTTATGGTAAGACCTGGTGAAGAAATCTCAGGATCACCATGTCTAGAAATGGTGGAAGATCCAACTCGGTCAGAGAAGAAGATCCCTGGGGTATGGCTCGTCTCTACTTTTGTTCATCTATCACAGGAGGTAGCTACTATAGCTACGTGAGGAAGAAGTAGAAGATAGAGCAGATGGAGCTATCAAAGTCAAGATGGAAGGCTCAGATTGATGAAAGTTGAAGTGATAGGATGAGGGAGAGGTAATTGCATGATGGATTATGCATTCGGTTCCCTCTCTTCTCTCTCTGTCCAAACCGGTTTGTTATTGAAAAAGAAGAAGATAGCTCGACTGGACCAGTTTCAACCTTGGAGGCTTCCCCTTCTATAATAAGGGTGAACAGCGAAGGCTTGAGGCAAGGAGAAAAGAGTGAAAGCACAGAGTTCTCATAGCTACCCAAGATAACAGAAGTTCTTCTCCTTCAATGTGTATCATGTTATAATTTTTTGTTTAGTTTTGTCTGTCTTGAGTCTCACGGAAAAAGGTAAATAGTGAAGTTTATATGAAAAAGTCATAGAGCGGAAAAAAGTTGAGTATACAAAATTAAAAGAAAAATCCATAGATTTTCTAGAGGTCCTTTGTATATCTGTGTTGTGTTTCATGATTTTGTGGGAATCCCCTTGCAAGTTGAGTTAGCACTTAGCAGTTGAAAGATTGGTAGGTGGCCAAGTCAAGTTCAGGATTGGGAATAGATTCAGGACTTGTCCCAGATAGGAAGGGTAGTTCCTAGGAAGATTTGGTGTCTGTAATCTGCATGATTATAGCAAAATTCCATCATTGTTGTGATGAAGACTGGATGTAGGTTGCATTGCACTTAACAGCTGAACCAGGATACTTCTTGGTGTGATTCTCTCTCTTTTACTCCATTTCTGTTTCTGCTGCATAGGAGACAAAACTGAAGAATATCTCTTGCCTGGTTACGAGACAAAAAGAAAAAGTCTCTTGGCTAGGTACGAGACAAAAAGTAAAAATATCTCCTCAAGGCATTCTAAAAGACAGCAAGTGTTACTAAGCAAAAAGGGGCTAAGATTCAACCCCCTTCTCTTAGCCACTGATTACCATCAAGAGAGAAAAAAATGAAAGTACTTCTATTGTGCAGAAATAATTTAAAAGATAACAATATAAATTGAGTAAAGAGAAAATTTATAAATATGGCAATTAAAAAATTTAAATTTAAAATTCGGAACGGTTAAGAAGTCACTGAATTAGAAATTAGTATTAGAATTTCAAATTTCAAAATTTTAAATAGAGTTTTCTAATTAGCTAGTACAAATTTTAAATTTTTAAATAAAATTTCCTAAAGTAATTAAATTTTGTCGGAACAACATTAGAAACAGAATTAAGTATAGAAAAATGTCAAATTAAAATTTTCTTTTAAATAGTATAAATAACCTCACATTTAATAAGATTGGTAATTCTATTTACTTTAATATAATCTTTTGTAAATAGCATAGTAACTTATAAATTATATAAAATTTTAAAAAATATTCTCAAACCCAATCGCTTACTTAAAAATTAAAAAAAAAGTTTATTTAAATTTAAATTTTAAATTTTAAACATAATATTTTAATTAAAAAATTATAATTAGATTTTTTTAAAATAAGTACACATTAAAAATCAATAACTAACTTAATTGTATCAACAATAATTTATATGAGAAATTAATAACTTTATGACATTAAATACGAAATTAGAAATTAATAGAATATCAACAGTGTGAATCGAATTAAAAATAAAACCATAAGTAATAACCAAATAACTTTAATTTATATTTTAAAAAATTCTAAATTCTAAACATAAAAATCCAAAAGAACCAAAGAAAAAATAACAACTCAAGAAAATACAATGTTTCCACCAAAACAAACATATGCTTGGCATTATTCTATTAGATATACTCTAAAAGAGATTCAAAAACATGTGCATCCAAATTCTCAAGTTTTATTCTCAATCTTGATCTTCTTGCAAGTTGAGGTATCTCCTTGCACATTCGAATCTTCCGACTCCGAAGATAGTCGCTTGGTTGGTGTAATAGCATTTTCCAACACTTTGGATTCATCATTGTCCGAAACTTCATTGGAAAATTCAAGCCACAAATTCTATACAAAATACTACGTTAAATTAAAATCTTCCTTCTCACTTTTGATTTTATTTCAATAATATTTTTTAATAAAATAAAGATATAACTTTGAAAAAACAAAAAGAAAATTATTTTTTGAACAAATACCTTAACACCTTCTACTTTCTACCCTTCAATGATTGAGGATGCCTTTGAAGTTGGAAGCAAACCACTGGTGTAGTCAACATCCTAAAATTATAATTAGTTATTAATTATTCTTTATAAATTAGATACTACTAATGACTAAGGAAGAGAAAAATAAACTAATTTTTAATAGAAAGTACACTTATAACTATACTCACAATTTGAATAGGATGAGCCTTTTTGAATTTATTTATGAGGTCTACATTATCAGTTATCTTCTTAACTTTATAAGAAGGTGAAAAATGTGGATTATCAGATATTTGAACTTCAACGATGAAGAGGAAGGTCTTATCAATTAGGTTGAGTAAAAGTATAGGTGTATCCGATAGATCTCCTTTTTGCAAGGTATTACATAATATATTAATAATAAATAATATAAAAATTAACATTAAATATATCTTCACTAATATTTTTAGAAATAAATATTGGTTAGAACTTAGCGATAAGAGTGGATCAAGTATCTCTACACAATTCTTTCCCAAAACTTGTTTTGCCTCCTTGTCAAAGACTACGAAACATGCACAATCAGAGTCATCAATGACACCAAGCTTTATTCAGTACCTGCTTAATAAAAAAAAAACAGCATAACAAAAGGTTAAACATAGACTTATTCAATATCTAATCCATTATGATTAGACTTTAAATTTAAAAATAAATAAATAACTTGAAGTTATGGATAAAAGAAGAGGACCACAACTTGAACATTTGAAAGTTTTTGTAAAAACATATGTGAACTTGTTGTATTTACATTGGCCATACCACTAGTTTAGAGTATCTATAATATGACTTATAGTAGTCAAGACAACACAAATAGCATTCTGAAAAAAAAAACTTAATGATTTAAATCTTCTGAATTTGGTGAGCTTTTAAATCTAAAATATATATCTAAATAAATAAGATGAAGAAGCAAAAATAATCAATGTACAATAGATTTAAATTAATTTTTTCTCAATTTTTTTACAGAAAAAATTACCGTATCTAATTCTTTTAACTGCTCAATGATTTTGTCTTGATAAATTTTTAAGAATGCAGCTTCATTTGGAATGCCGATATTTCTCCTAGGTTCTTTAAATCTTACAAAGCTAGATAAATAAAGTAAAAAAAAAACTACGTTAGATAATACATATAATATTAAAATAAAGAATTAAATAATATATATATACCCACCTATTTTTAAATTGGATGACATTTACTTCTTCAAGATTGAAGAACATCTTTCTGCCATACATAAAATTCTGTAAAATAATTTTTTCTAAAAAAATTAATTTAATATAAAATGAGTAAAAACTCACATAAAGAATGAATAAAAGCTCACATATAAAAATTCACATAATTATGAATAAATATTACCGTTATATAACTTCACTCTAACAAATTGTAAGACGAACAGTTTCATTTTTATTGCCGGATCTCAAAAAAGCATTTAATTCATGTGCATAGTTGCCAAAAAATACACACTCCATTATTTTTCTATGTCAAATAGAATGTTTAATGTTAAATATATTTTTTATAATAAAATAAATAAAAAATAATTACAACCAAATCATTTAAAATTTAAAAAATAACAACTTATGTAAAATAATTTAAAATTTAAAAACTAACAACCTAAGTACAACAATCTAAGATTTAAAAAATAACAACTTAAATAAAATAATTTAAAATTTTAAAAATAACAACCTAATTATAACAACCCAAACAAATAATTTAAAATTTAAAAATAACAATTTAAGCAAATAATAATTTATAATTTATAAATATAAATCTAAAAATTTCTAGTGACGACACTTAAGCAAATAAACTCCTAGACTCAACATATGAGCACCACGTCAGCATATGAGCTCCCCATTTGTATTACTACTAGTGTTAAACTCGTACGATGCACGAGATTATATTTTAATTTGACATGATAAATTAAAAATAGTATTTTATAATTATAAATTTTTTAACTTTAGTATAATATATTGTCATTATATAACAAGAGTATTGAATATGTTATTTTATATTTATTTAAAATAAAACACAAATAGAACAGTTTGAAATTTATAATATTTTTGAACCATAAAAAAAAAAACCTGAAAAGATAAGAATATATATAGCTACATTGGTAGCATATCAATTGTGCACTAAACTTTATATAAAAAAAAACTAACAAAAGTTTATTGACAATATAATATTTTACTAACATCATTAGATAAACAATTGCCATATGATGTTGTGCTCTATGTTACACATTTCATTTCAAGTCTGAAAGTATAGTTACAGATAAATTAGCTAAATTTACGACAAATATTCGTACAAAAGTGTAAATCATAAACTGTTATTAAAATGAAAATACTATTTTTCTTACCTAAATATTATTAAAAACTTCTTTGAACATGATATTTGTTGTTGATGACTTTGGATTGCTATCTTATCCTAGAATTAGAATGTTCAAGCCATTGCGACACTTAACTCTTGACAAAGCAACCTAAAAAGTTGTCCATAGGTGAATACTAATTTTGGCAAGTAAAGTCCTACATGTGATAATGATTTACCACATAATAAAATACTTTGATTTTTCAATATTTTTCTCCTTTTATATAGTATCCCGTCAGCTAATAATGTCCAAGTTGTATTGTAAATAGAATTTGGTTTGCTAACACAATTAGATATTAATAATATCACAAATAGTTTTCTCAATTGATGACCAAATAGCTATAATGAATTTTCTATCATCATACAGTAGTCCCAATGAATAAAAACATCTTGAAAGTTAGGATATGTAATCCTATTAACTGTCCTAATAAACTCATATATTGTGCAACCTTTCTAAACAGTTAACAAAATTCTTATATATTAGATATCACCTATACTCGGTGGAACATAGTTTAACCTCATAAAAGAATACCCTCTCTTGCGTGAATGTTATTCTCTTTTTTCTCTATCATAAACAAATTGATTTGGAAACTCAGTATACATTAAAGTTTGACTTGCTTTAAATTCTTTGTTGGCCTCCATCCATACTAAGAAAATCGTACCTATTCCTTTCTCTTATTTCATGATTTTTTCAAGATTATCATTGTCTTTAAAGATGATATTTTACTTTCCAGACAAATGAAGGCTAATCTCATCACGGCAGGCCATCTCCAATAAATATCATAAGTCAAAGTTCTCCACACAGCCTCACGTGCAGACAAATACCCGCAATCATAAAATTGTTTGATCTCATAATAATCTCAGCATCTTCTCCACTGAAAGCTTCCTTTGAAACCTCAACTGCCACCTTGTCTGAACATTTATTCATGTACTTGAACAAATATTTGATAATATTTGACTTGTTGTAGTACTCTAGCATGCGCTTGATAAGACATTAGCAGATATGCGTTATAAGAAATTACATTCTTATTATCCATATGGAATCCTTTCCTTTAACTACTCTTGTGTCTTATCTTTTATATGATGGGTATTCACCGTAGTTAATAACTGTGATGTTATTGAATATTTTAGGATAATATTTGGTGTAGTACCCATCTTTTATACAGGAAAATTTTGAGCAAATGGTACATTAATCATATATGTAGACACAGCTCTAAATAATTTTGGGTATCGAACAAGATCGGACAATCTTAACAATATTAACCGGTCAATTTAAGTTGTGTTTGTTATCTTGTGGTCTCCACTCCACAAAAGAATATGAATATGTGGTGGACCTCTCTTTTAAAATTCTACCATGTACATCAATATAACAAAAAAATAAAAAAAAAATATGTTATAAATAAGTTATCTATTTTATATATATGCTTTGATAAATATATAACTGTGCAAATAATTTAACAAAAAAATTTTCTAAAAATAAGGTTAAATAATGAGCAATACATGCATTTATCACTTCGAATGGAATTCCTTGCTTAAGATCGAGGTTATCATGTCAAACTTAATTTTGAACACTCTACATAATATATCTAGTCGGTCTTCAACCTTTAGTTCTTTGGATTATTAACTCTACCAATCTCTTACCAATTCGAGTTGCATGTCATTGTGATTAAGAGATTTGGATATTCATATATTTCTTACAAATGGCTAGAATATCTTGATCATTATTAAACATGTATCTCATGCTACCTGTGAAAGACGCGAATAGCTAGAATAACCAAGGTTGCGAGAACCGGACCGGTCATTGAACCGGTCAAGTGACTGGTTCAGTGGTTTAATGGTTCAACCGGGGTCCAACCGGGGTCCAACCGGTATAATTAAAAATACATTAAAATTAATTAAATTATATAAAAAATTAATATACAATTTTAAATATACCAAATTTCCCTTGTTTCCCCTGGCTCTGTTCCTCCAAAGGTTTCCTGTTTACTAAATTAATTGATTAAGCTACAAGCCCCACTAAAGTTTCCTATTTTATTTTAATTGAAGTTTCAAAACCAGATCAACAGATAGTATGGGAAAAAGAAAACTGCATATCTAATTGAAACAAAGTTCTCACATTTCTACAGTGACTTGAAATCCAAAAAGAACAAGAAAATTTATCACTAAACAAAATCAAAATACACGAACATAGCAAACATAATGTTCTACCAAAAAAAAACCAACATTAACATATATTTTTATTGTATGAAACGAACTTAATTCAGAAAATCATTTTGTGATTGCATCTTCCAAATCAAAAAATCAGAAACTAACAAAATTAAGCATCAACAAAATTAACTCAAACAAGCAGCAGTAGTTCAGAATATTAATCCCAGCAACTCAAAATCACAAAATCAGTATTATTCTATCTCAGTATTATTAAAAAATTTGAAAATAAGCAAAAATAAATTGAAGTACTGGCAGCGAGGGAGAAAGGAACTGACGGCGACGAAGAGATCGAAAGTGACAGCGACTAGAAGAGAAGTGAGCTCAAACAGAGAGAGCCAGAGAGAGAGAGATCGAACAAGAAAGTGAGCTCCGACAAAGAGACAGTGAGCTCCGACAAACAATAACCTACAGACCCAGCAATCCTTCGCGATGGCAACGCCGGGAGAGGAAGAACGTCGAGGAGATGGCCGAGCAGACTTTTCCACTGGCGAAGATGGCACCCGCAGCGAGGAGAAGGGTTTGGCGACGAGTGTAAGTGATGGGTTCCAGATGGTGGCTACTGGGTGATGGGCTGGTGGCTGTTGAAACTTCGAAGAGAAGAGAGGGAATGAGGGCTGAGGGGATCAGGGGACAAATTAGGGTTTTTTAAGTGAGAGAGGGAATAAAGGGAAGAGAGGGATTCTGGGCTTCACGTTTCAGCTTTAGGCCTTCAGCCATTAAAATTTTTTTTTAAAGCATCAAAGCGACGCCGTTTTGGTGGATTTTGAAAACCGGTACGCTCAAAAACCCGGCCGGTTCAGCGGTTAACCGTCGGTTCGACCGATTTTTTTGCCGGTTTTTTGTAATGCGGTTTTAGAGATGGACCGGACCGGTTAGATGACCGGTTTTCGGTTAATCCAGTTGAATCGGCCGGTCCGGTCCGGTTTTCAGAACCATGAGAATAACACATTTATCTGCTTTGGAAGCACGGATTTCATTCCTAACAATTATATCATAAATCCTAACCCCTTATATATATATATATATATATATATATATATATATATATATATATATATATATATATATCACTCCTGATCTTATCATTAAATTAATTAATTAATTAATTAATATTTTTATTTTACGCTCTTTTTAAAATAATGGCATGAGAAAAATTGAAGTTTAATATTGTTTTAAAATATAAAACTCTTTTAATCTAATCAGAAAATAGAAATTAGAAATAATTATTTTAGTTTCATCATAAATTGTATTTATCCTATTATTTATCAATAAAAACAAAAAATTAATTATAATTTAAAAATTAATAATCTTATAAATTATGTAAATATCTAAAACTAACAACTTAAGAAAGTGTATTTAAAAACTAACAACTTAAGCAAATAACTTAAATTTTAAAAAATAACAACCTAAGCAAAACAACTTAAGCAAATAACTTAAAATTTAAAAGATAACCACCTAAGCAAATAACTTATAATTTATAAAAAAAGTTTTAAAAATTTCTAATAACGACACCTAAGCAAATAATTTTCAAACTCAATATATTAGCGTCACATCACCAAAAAATTTTCCATTTTTTTCGAACTACTAAATTAGTTCAATTTTTTAGGAACGATAGAAAAATAATAAATATAAAAAAATATATATTAAAATTTTTTAAATAGTATAAATAATCTCATATTTTAAGAAAATAAGTAATTTTATTCACTTTAATCTAATATTTTGTAGTGAGCAAATTTGCTTATAAATTATGTAAATAAAAAAGATATTTTTAAAGACATTTGCTTACTTAAGAATTAAAAAAAATATATTTTAAATTAAAAATTTTAAACAAAGTATTTTAATTAGCAATTAGAAATTAGAATTAGGATTTTTTAAATAATTACACATTAAAAATTAATAATTATATCAACAATTTTTCATATTAGAAATATAAAACTTTATGATATCAAATACTAAGTTAGAAATTAACAAAATATCAACAGTATAAATTGAAAAAAAAAACAAAAGTAATAGCCAAATAACATTAACTTATATTAAAAAAAATTCTAAATTCTAAACATAAAAATTCAAAAAAAATAACTTAAGAACAAATAGTATTTTCACCAAAACAAAAATATGTTTGACATTATTCTATTAGATAAACTTAAAAAGGAGATTCTAAAATATGCCCATTCGAAATCTCAATTTTTATTCTCAATCTTGATCATCTTGTAAGTTGAAGTATCTCCTTCTGCTCCCGAATCTTCGGACTCCAAGAATAGTCGTTTGGTTGGTGTAATAGCATTTTTCAACACTTCAAATCCACCATCGTCCGCAATCTCATTGGTTATTTTCAAATAACAACCTAAGAAAAAAACTTAAACAAATAACTTAAAATTTAAAAAATAACTACCTAAGCAAATAACTTATAATTTGTAAATAAAATTTTAAAAATTTCTAATGATGATACCTAAAAAAATAATTTTTAAATTCAATGTGTCAGCGACATGTGAACAAAAAAAAATATAAATTTAAAAAATAACAACCTAAGTAAAATAACTTAAACAAATAACTTAAAATTTAAAAAATAACTATCTAAATAAAACAACCTATTAAATGACTTAAACAATAAATTTAATTTGATTTGAATATAAAAAAATAAATTTCTTGATTCGGTGAGTCTTTAAATATAAAAAATGTATAAATAAATAAAATAAAACAAATAAAAATAATCTATAAGCAAATAAAAACATAAATAACTTTACTAAGATTAAGTAAAGAGAAATTTATGATTATAAAATATTTTAATTTATTATAAACTAAAATTTAAAAATTCAATTAAAAAGTTAATATCGTAATATTAAAATATTTTTTCTTAAAAAATGTTCCAAACAAACTAATTTGTATGCATTTAGCTTACATGTATTTTATTTGCACGTTACCCAGATTAATTCAAATAAACTACTTATGAATGATTATCTTTTTAGGAACTTGATTCGTAATTTTTTCGAAAGAATTGAATTGATTCGCCAAAAATTATGTTTATAGAAAATAAAAAGTTTAAATATATAGCTAAAGAATCCAAAAAGAATTAAATTTAATTTTTTGTAAAACAATAAATTTACCAACTAAATATATGAATTCGAATCCAGAGGCATTGAAAGTGACAAAACTCACAATACTAAATCCATATTGTGGGATACTTGATGATTTCGGAAGTCTGTGCACATCGGTACATTGGTTTAAATTCACTACATACTCATGATGTATCTTGAAGTTATCTACATGGCATCCAACACCAAAATATGTGGTTTGATAATATGCCATTCCTTCTTTTAGTAAATTCACGAATCGAGATACTCTTGCCTTTTTACTGAAGCATGTATTTTTTTTCCTCCCTATAATTAACAAACAAAACAAAAAATAATTAAAATGAGATAAATAAACACATTTAAAATATCAATAATATAAATTTAATATTATTTAAAAAAGTGATAGGAAACTTACGTCTTCATCAAGCCAAACCATCTCAATTGAATATGGTAACAGAGAATTTTCATAACTCGGTAGTGTCTATAACCTTATCACTTGTATACGTACACACAAAATTTTAAAAGAAGTCATTACTTGTACTAAGTAAGGGAGGTGTGCTGCTATACATCTCTAATTCATACTTTTATAGTTGGCTCTTAGCTAATATTTTTTGAAATCTAATTGATTTTGATTTGAATTTAAAATAAAAATCCTAGCAACTAACTAAATGATGATATAATGTAAACAAAATTATTATTTTTACATGAAAACTAATTGAATAATTATTAATTATTATCGTTATTAGCTTAGGAATAAATTTGAATTAATTCGAGTTGACTCATACAATAATTACGTGAACTTATTATCTTAATAATAAATTTGAATTACAATAACTTTAAATTAGTTTTTTCAAAAATTTTAATTTATGAACAAATAACTTAAAATTAGAAAGTACAACTTAAGCAAAAAATAATAATTTATAATTTAAAAGAGTAATATGTAAATAACTTAAAATTTAAAAAATAATTACTTAAGCAAAAGAATTTAAAATTTCAAAAATAACCACCTAAGCAAACCAACTTAAATTTAAAAAGTAGCTACTTAAGAAAATAATAACTTATAACTTATAAATAAAATTTTAAAATTCAAAAGAATAATATGCAAATAAATTAAAATTATAAAGTAACGACCTAAGCAAATAATTTAAAATTTGAAAAATCTTTATAGTAATACAAATGGGGAGCTCATTTGCTGACGTGGCGCTCATACGTTGAGTCTGAGAGTTTATTTGCTTACGTGTCGTCACTAGAAATTTTTAAATTTATATTTATAAATTATAAATTATTATTTGCTCGGGTTGTTATTTTCAAATTTTAAGTTTGGGTTGTTTTACTTAGGTTGTTATTTTTTAAATTTTAAATTGTTTTATTTGTTTGGATTATTTTACTTAGTTTGTTATTTTTTAAATTTTAAATTATTTTATTTAAGTTGTTATTTTTTAAATTTTATTTAGATTGTTCTTTTTTATATTTTAACACTATTTTTTAAAAATCTGTTAATTCTTTTTAGCATAATTTTTTTAAAATTTTGTTGATTTTTTTTAAATTACAGCTACATAAATTCTTTTAAAAAAATTTACGTTAATTATTCTTCGGTTGTTACATACTAATATTACAATAAATAAATATTTACGTTAGTTTAGAATTTTTAAATTATTATTTATTTAAGTTGTTATTTTTAAATTTTAAATTTGGGTTGTGTTAGTTTGTTATTTTTTAAATTTTAAATTAAAGTCAACCAAATTTTAAAAAATTTAGTTATGATGCAACTATAAAATGATAAGTTATGAGAGATGTAAAGCACCACAATTTGAAGTACATCAATCCCTTTTTTTACATATATCCAAAATCTTCCTACTTATTCCAATGGCTGATATTCACAAAATTGCTGACATCAATCCTACAATCGACAATTTGTGTGTACGTATACGAGTGATATGGTTATGGACACTATCAAGTTACGAAAATTCTCCATTGCCATACTCAATTGAGATGGTTTGACTCGATGAAGACGCGAGTTTTCTACTAATATCCTTTTATCCATGACTCCAGGGTTATTTATTTATTTATTTAAATTAAAGTCTATGTACGTTGGATTAGATATTAAATAAGTCTATATTTAACTTTTTCTTATGTTATTTTCTTTTTTAAGCAGGTATCGAATAAAACTTGGTGTCATTGATGATTCTGACTGTGCATGTTATGTAGTCTTTGACAAGGAGGCAAAACAAGTTTTGGAAGAGAGCTGTGTAGAGATACTTGATCCATTCTTATTGGTAAGATCTAACCAATATTTATTTCTAAAAGCATTAGTGAAGATATTTTTATTGGTACTTTTCATATTATTTATTATTAATATATTATGTAATATCCTGCAGAAATGAGATCTATCAGATACACCTACACTTTTACTCAACATAATTGATAAGATCTTTCTCTTCATCGTTGAAGTTCAAATATATGATATTTCATATTTTTCACCTTCTTATAAAGTTAAGAAGATGACTAATAATGTGGATCTCATAAATAAATTCAAAGAGGCTCACCCTATTCAAATTGTGAGTATATATAAGTGTACTTCTATTAAAAATTAATTTATTTTTTGCTTTCTTGGTCATTAGTAGTATCTAATTTATAAATAATAATTAAAAATAATTTTAAGATGTTGACTACACCGGTGGTTTGTTTCCAATTTCAAAGACATCCTCAATCATTGAAGGGGAGAAAGTAGAAGGTACTAAGGTATTTGTTAAAAAAATATTTTTTTTGTTTGTTCTCTCAAAATAGATCTTAATTTTATTCAAAAAATATTAGTGAGATAAAATCAAAGGTTAGAAAGAAGTCTTTAATTTAACGTGGTTTTTTGTACAGAATTTGTTCCTTGAATTCTCCATTGAAGTTGCGGCCAATGATGAATCTGAATTGTTGGAAAGTGCTATTACACCAACTAAGTGACTATATTTGGAGTCAAAAGATTTGAAGGTGGAAGGAGATACCTCAACTTGCAAGAAGATAAGATTGAGAAAGAAACTTGAGAATTTGGATGCACATGTTTTAGAATCTCTTTTAGAGTCTATCTAATAGAATAATGCCAAGCATATGTTTGTTTTGGTGGAAACATTATCTTTTCTTGAGTTGTTATTTTTCTTTTAGTTCTTTTCGATTTTTATGTTTGAAATTTAGAATTTTTTTAAATATAAATTGAAGTTATTTGGTTATTACTTGTGGTTTCATTTTTAATTTGATTCTCACCGTTGATATTCTGATAATTTTTAATTTAATATTTAATGTCATAAAGTTATAAATTTCTTCTTTGAATTATTGTTGATACAATTAAGTTAGTTATTAATTTTAATGTGTACTTATTTAAAAAAAATTAATTATAATTTTTAATTAAAGTATTATGTTTATAATTTTAAATTTAAATTCAAATATACTTTTTTTTTGAATTTTTACGTAAGCAATTGGGTTTGAGAATATTTTTTAAAAATTTATATAATTTATAAGTTACTATGCTAATTACAAAGGATTATAATAAAATAAACAGAATTATCAGTCTTATTAAGATGTGAAATTATTTATACAATTTAAAAAAATGTAATACTATTTAAATTTTAGAAAAAGTATAATAAAGTTAATACTGTTTATGATGAAACTAAAAAAATTATTTTTAAATTAACAAATTTCTATATTCCTAATGGACAACGGACGTTTGATTAGAAAATTTTATTTAAAAAGTTAAAATTTATACTAGCTAATTAAAAAATTCTATTTTAAAAATTTTAAATTTGAATTTCTAATACTAATTTCTAATTAAGTAAGTTTTTAACTATTTCAATTTTTAAATTTAAATTTTTTTACTGTCCACATTTATAAATTTTTATTATTATCTTTTTAGATTGTCTCTCCCCAGTAAAAATACTTTCATTTTTTTTCTCTTTTTAAGTATTTTTTCTAAATTTACGTAATTTATAAGGTTATTAATTTTTAGATTGTATTTAATTTTATTTATTTTTATCGATAAATAATAGGATTGATATTATTTATGACAAAACTAATAAAAATTATTTTTAAATTAACAAATTTCTATATTCTCAATGAATAACAAACGTTTAATTAAAAATTTTAAATTTGCACTAGCTAATTAGAAAATTCTATTTAAAAATTTGAAATTTAAAACTCTAATACTAATTCCTAATTAAGTGGCTTCTTAACCGTTTTGATTTTTAAATTAAAATTTTTTTATTTGTCACATTTATAATTTTTTTAGATTATAACAATAGAGGTACTTTTATCTTTTTCTCTCTTTTTACTTATAAGTTGTTCATTTTCTATCTCTTTAACTATAAGTTAAATTTATTGATCATGAGATTAAACTTATATTTATTTGAAAAAAAGATATTTTTGTAAAAAAATATATATTATTTTCTGTAAAATATGTTTACGTAACTAAATAAATGAGAATAAAAAAGAAATTAAAGTAACCATTGAAAATAAAATCTGTGCGATTTTACATGGACATAAGAAGACACTAATTTCATATTCTATTTGGTAAGTTAGACATGAGAAAAAATTGTAAAAAAATTAGTGTCTCAAGTTAAAAATTAGTGTTTCAGCATTTTAGAGAGACACAAAATACATGTTTTTAATGGGTGTTTGTGTATGACTATGTCTTTCATCATTTTTGTCTCAATAAACAAACACCATACATATACTACGCTGTCATATGTGTACTACTTTATTTTTTTTAATAATATAAAAAATTTGATAATAAAAATGTATTATGTATAATGTATATATATTTTTAATTGGTTAAAAAATTTATTTATTTGATATTTTTAGGTATATATTGAAAGATGCAAGAAGTCCAAAGAGAAGTAAGATTATATTGAAGAGAAAATTGATATTAAAAAACAAAGAAAATACAAAGCAAAGCACAATTCAAGGTAGATTTCATATAAAAAAATAAATTAATTATTTTATCATTTTTGTTTTTAGGTTAGAATAATATATTTTTTTATTTGGTATTTTTAAGTATGTCAGTTCTATATATTTAGTTTTTATTTGGTATACAAAATAACTAACATGTCATGAGTATTTTGGCCGAATAAAAACCCATAAAATACAATATTTTTTATATATTATTTAGCTATTGACAAGTAATAAATTATTAATTTGCATTGTCTTCGTAATATGTTACTAAATTTGTTTATGAAAAAATTACAGGAAGTTCGAGTGATAGTTCCAATGGTGTGCATTTTCAATCGGTGTTGTCGAACATTACAAATAGCATTAATACAGATTTTTTTTGGATTTTTTTTGGAACTTACTTATGGGAATGTACATGCACTTTATGTATTTTGATTTTCCTACTATTTATTAATTATAAACTTTAACAGAAAATATGTTCAAAACTAATATCTCGAGTTATCTTATTAGGTAATAACCCAACACCACATTGATCAAGGTCTCCAACTACTAATCTACACTCTGTAGATGAAAAAAACGATGTTCCAATATTAGTGATATTAGTAATTCGGGTATCACACATGAAGCATATGATAGTCCATGTCATTAGACAAGTCAACAACATCTTCAACAAACATCAAATAATATCTATCAGTTACTATGTTAATATGTTTTTATTACTTAAAGACCAAACATTTAATTTTTTAATTGGTCTATTAAAAACAATCATTAGTATATGCTAAATAATTATTATAGATTCATTGGAGTACACAAATGGAATTAGATTGCAAAGGGATGTAAGACTGAATAGGAAGACTATGCTACTTCAAAAGAGACATAGTAAGATAAGCATGATAGATTGTAATTATCACAAAGCTAAAATTTTACTTCTTTTATCTTTAATACTACCTTCATAATATATATTCATAATTCAGCTGATTCAAACATTTAACATATATTCATTTTTTTTATAATATAAAGTACTTGATGTATTATCTCTAATGATTACAGGAGCAAGTACATTTAATTCAAATTTAGATACTAAAGAATTAGAAAAAGTGTGCATAGCTGGAAAAAAAAAGACACCTAATACAAAGAGAAACATTTTTGAAGGAATTGACTACAAATCTTTCAAAAAAATTTCAAGAAGTTGAGGATATTACTGAAAATACGACTATTTTAGATGATTCTGTGCAAATTTAATACCCAGCCATATTCGATGTTGCTGAGAATACAAGTAATTTAAGAAGTAGCAATATCAGCACTTTATTATTTACTATTGTTATGCTTTTTATAAACAAAAAATTATCGTTTAGTGTTCAAGTTTTAAATTTTAAACTAAGATATGGTTATATATTATAATTTTTGTATTTGAACATTGATTGATTGTAAAACTTAAATCTTGAGGTTGGCACAATAAAATTGTATTATATGATCTCATCTTTTTAATCCATAAATTACATTTTTCGATAATCTTTTATGAATATTATTTTTATACTTAACATGGTGAAAGAAAGGTATATTTTTATATAAAATATTTGTTGTAGATATAACTAAAACAATTTATTATCTTGGTGATTATTAGATGTGATAGATATTGGTGACCCAGAATTTTTTGTCGGCATTGCGACGCCATGATGTGGTATGAGGAGAGATCAGAGAAGTCCAAAACAGGATCCAATTTTGAGTTCTTAATATGTTGTATGCGAGGGAAGGTACAACTGCCGCTTTAAAGCACTTGATCGGACGCTCAGGAATCTTATGTCAGTTACCGATCAACATAAGACACATCAACCATTTGGTGGTAAGATTGTTGTTCTAGGAGGTGATTTCAGACAGATACTTCCGGTGATTTCGAAAGGAAGTAGACACGATATATTAGCATCCGCTATTAACTCATCCCATGTGTGGTCATTTTGTAAGGTTCTGAAACTGCATACGAATATGAGGCTTCTAATGTCTTCTTCGGATCAAGATGAAGGTGAAATGAAGATATTTGCTAATTGGATACTTGATGTTGGAAATGGAAATATTGGCTCTGTTGTTGGTGATGAATCAGAAGTTGAAATTCTAGATGATCTATTGATTATAACTACTGATGATCCTCTCTCTCATTTGGTAGACTTTGCATATGTAAATTTGTTGCAAAACATGTTAGATTACAGGTATTTTTAGAGTAGAGCAATTAGATTAATAGTTAACAAACTTGGCAGCAACGTAATTGGAGCGACGGTAGTGACCGATAGAAATATTGGAGATAAAGTGTACATTCCAAGAATGAACTTGATCCCTTCAGATTTAAGATTGCCATTTAAGTTCCAACGGAGACAATTTTCATTAACAGTATGCTTTGCAATGACCATTAACATGAGTCAGGGTCAATCATTATCACATGTACGGCTTTATTTGCCAAAATCAGTGTTCACCCATGGACAATTTTATGTTGCTTTGTCAAGAGTTAAGAGTCGTAGTGGCCTCAGGATTTTAATTCTAAACGAAGACGGCAATCCAAAGTCATCAACAACAAATGTCGTGTTCAAAGAGGTTTTTAATAATATTTAGGTAAGAATAATATTATTTTCATTTTAATAGCATGTTATGATTTACACTTTTGTACAAATCTTTACTATAGATATAACTAATTTATCTATAACTCTTTTTTCAAATTTAAAATGAAATGTGTAACAAGGAGCACAACATCCAATGATTTTCTAAAGAAGTTAGTAAGATACTAGGTTGTCGATAAATTTTTTTTAGCTTTTTGATATAAAATTTAGGGTAAAATTAACATGTTATTATTACAGTTATATATGTTCTTATTTTTTTATCTCCCTCCTTATGGTTCAAGAATATTATAAACTTTAAACTCTTTTATTCATATTTTACTTTGAATAAAGATAAAACAACATATTTAACACGTTTATTATATAACGATGATGATAGTGTTATATTAAATTTAAAAAATATATGATTATAAAATATTATTTTTAATTTAACTTATCAAATTTAAATATAAGCCCGTGCATCGCACGGGTTTAACACTAGTAACAACCTAAATAAATAACTTAAAATTTAAAAAATAACTATCCAAGCAAAACAATCTAAAATTTAAAAAATAACAACTTAAGTAAAACAACCTAATTTAAAACTTGAAAATAACAATCTAAGCAAATAATAATTTATAATTTATAAATATAAACCTAAAATTTTCTAATGACGACACCTAAGCAAATAAACTCCCAAACTCAACGTATGAGCGCCACGTCAGCATATGAACTTCCCATTTGTATTACTACTAGTGTTAAACCCGTGCGATGCACGGACTTATATTTAAATTTAGTATAACACTATCATCGTCGTTATATAATAAACGTGTTAAATATGTTATTTTATCTTTATTCAAAGTAAAATATAAATAGAAGAGTTTGAAGTTTATAATATTCTTGAACCATAAGGAGGGAGCCATAAAAAAATAAGAACATATATAACTGTAATAATAGCATGTTAATTTTACCCTAAATTTTATATCAAAAAGCTAATAAAAATTTATCGACAACCTAGTATCTTACTAACTTCATTAGAAAAGCATTTGGCATAGGATGTTGTGTTCCTTGTTACACATTTCATTTCAAATTTGAAAAAAGAGTTATAGATAAATTAGTTATATCTATAGTAAATATTTGTACAAAAGTGTAAATCATAACATGCTATTAAAATAAAAATAATATTATTCTTACCTAAATATTATTGAAAACTCTTTGAACACGACATTTGTTGTTGATGACTTTGGATTGCCGTCTTCGTCTATAATTAAAATCCTGAGGCCACTGTGACTCTTAACTCTTGACAAAGCAACATAAAGTTGTCCATGGGTGAACACTGATTTTGACAAATAAAGCCGTACATGTGATAATGATTGACCCCGACTCATGTTAATGGTCATTGCAAAGCATACTGTTAATGAAAATTGTCTCCGTTGGAACTTAAATGGCAATCCTGAATCTGAAGGGATCAAGTTCATTCTTGGAATGTACACTTTATTTTCAATATTTCTACCGGTCACTATCGTCACTCCAATTACGTTGCTGCCAAGTTCGTTAACTATTAATCTTGTCCCGTTGCATAAACCTGAAGTCCGGTCTATGTTTCGCAATAGCATTACAGCGACTCCTGACTTCAAAGTCAACTTGTGATTGGGTAGTCCCGAACATTTGATGTCATTTAGGAACTCTGGTGTGAACCACTCTTGTTGTACATCTTCATTCTCATCAGCTTGGCATGTTGTGTCAGAGCTCAAATACTCCTTTTCCATCCCCGGAAAGATTGTCAAGACAAAATCGTTTACCTTCTCGACACTCTCAAGCGTGGGTGCAAGAATTGCCCTACTCTGAAAATACCTGTAATCTGACATGTTTTGCAACAAATTTGGATATGCAAAGTCTACCAAATGAGAGAGAGGGTCATCAGTAGTTGTAATCAATAGATCATCTGAAATTTCAACTTCTGATTCATCACCAACAACAGAGCCAATATTTCCATTTCCAACATCAAGTATCCAATTAGCAAATCTCTTCATTTCACCTTCATCTTGATCCGAAGAAGACATTAGAAGCCTCATATTCGTATGCAGTTTCAGAACCTTACAAAATGACCACAGATGAGATGAGTTAATAGCGGATGCCAATATATCGTGTCTACTTTCTTTCGAAATCACCGGAAGTATCTGTCTGAAATCACCTCCTAGAACAACAACCTTACCACCAAATGGTTGATGTGTCTTATGTTGATCGATAACTGACATAAGATCCCTGAGCGTCCGATCAAGTGCTTCAAAATGGCAGTTGTACCTTTCCTCGCATACAACATATTGAGAACTCAAAATTGGATCCTGTTTTGGACTTCTCTGATATCTTCATTCACTCAAATTTCTCACTTTTACTTTGCAGTAGGTAATAATTTTAGTAAATTATTAAATATCGCCCCCTAAATAGTTAGTCTAGCTCCGCCCCTGACCCAGCCATATTCGATGTTGCTGAGAATATAGGTAATTTAAGAAGTAGCAATATCAACACTTTATTATTTACTATTGTTATGCTTTTTATAAACAAACAATTATTATTTAGTGTTCAAGTTTTAAAATTCAAACTAAGATATGGTTATATATTATAATTTTTGTATTTGAACATTGATTTATTGTAATTCTTATTGTTTGATTAACGTGCATGTAAAACTTAAATCTTGAGGTTGGCACAATAAAATTGTATTATATGATCTCATCTTTTTAATCCATAAATTGTATTTTTCGGTAATCTTTTATAAATATTATTTTTATACTTATCAGTGTTAAAAATTATTGTTAATAATTATTTTTAACACTGATAATAACTAATTGCAATATTTTTGGCTATGCACGCTTCTTCTAATTTTTTAGTATCTAAATTTGAATTAGATGTACTTGCTCCTGTAATCATTAGAGATAATACATCAAGTAATTTATATTATAAAAAAAATGAATATATGTTAAATATTTGAATCAGCTGAATTATGAATATATATTATGAAGGTAATATTAAAGATAAAAGAAGTAAAATTTTAGCTTTGTGATAATTACAATCTATCATGCTTATCTTACCATGTCTCTTTTGAAGTAGCATAGTCTTCCTATTCAGTCTTGCATCCCTTTGCAATCTAATTCGATTTGTGTACTCCAATGAATCTATAATAATTATGTAGCATATACCAAAGATTGTTTTTAATAGACCAATTGAAAAGTTAAATGTTTGGTCTTTAAGTAATAAAAGCATATTAACATACGCTGGTTTTGTAATTGGTCGATATGGTTTGATGTTTGTTGAAGATATTGCTGACTTGTCTGATGACATGGGCTATCATATGCTTCACGTGTGATACCCGAATTACTAATATCACTAATATTGGAACATCGTTCTTTTTCATCTACAGAGTGTAGATTAGTAGTTGGAGACCTTGATCGATATGGTGTTGGATTATTACCTAATAAGATAACTCGAGATATTATTTTTGAACATATTTTCTGTTAAAGTTTATAATTGAATAAATAGTAGAAAAATCAAAATACATAAAGTGCATGTCACATAAGCAAGTTCCAAAAAAAAAATCTAAAAATAAATCTGTATTAATACTATTTGTAATGTTCGACAACACCGACTCAAAATGCACACCATTGAAACTATCACTCGAATTTCCTGTAATTTTTTCGTAAACAAATTTAGTAACATATTACGAAGACAATGTAAATTAATAATTTATTACTTGTCAATAGCTAAATAATATATAGAAAATATTGTATTTTATGGGCTTTCATTCGACCAAACTACTCATGACATGTTAGTTATTTTGTATACCCAATAAAAACTAAATATATAGAACTGACATACTTAAAAATACCAAATAAAAAAATATATTATTCTAACCTAAAAAAAATGATAAAATAATTAATTATTTTTTTATATGAAATCTACCTTAAAATGTGCTTCACTTTGTATTTTCTTTGTCTTTTAATATCAATTTTCTCTTCAATATAATCTTGCTTCTCTTTGGACTTCTTGCATCTTTCAATATATACCTAAAAATATCAAATAAATAAATTTTTGACTAATTAAAAATATATATACATTATACATAATACATTTTTATTATCAAATTTTTTATATTATTAAAAAAAATAAAATAGTACACATATGACAGCGTTTGATTTTGGTATATATGTCCATCAAAACATAGATACAGGATTACCCAGGAGTACATATATGGTGTTTGTTTACTGAGACAAAAATAATGAAAGACATAGTCATACACAAATACCCATTAAAAACATGTATTTTGTGTCTCTTTAGAATGCTAAAACACTAATTTTTAACTTGAGACACTAATTTTTTACAATTTTTTCTCATGTCTAACTTACCAAATAGAATATGAAATTAGTGTCTTCTTATGTCTATGTAAAATTGCACAAGTTTTATTTTCAATGGCTGCTTTAATTTCTTTTTTATTCTCATTTATTTAGTTACGTAAACATATTTTACAGAAAATAATATATTTTTTTATAAAAGTGTCTTTTTTCAAATAAATATAAGTTTAATCTCACGATCAATAAATTCAACTTATAGTTAAAATCTTTTTTTCCATTTCCTTAAATAAAGAGATTGAAAATGAATAACTTATGAGTAAAAAAGAGAAAAAGATGAAAGTACCTCTATTGTTGTGCTGAGATAATCTAAAAAATAACCATATAAACGAATTAAATAGAAAAAAAATTATAAATGTGACAAATAAAAAAATTTTAATTTAAAAATCAAAATGGTTAAGAAGCCACTTAATTAGGAATTAGTATTAGAATTTTAAATTTCAAATTTTTAAATAGAGTTTTCTAATTAGCTAGTGCAAATTTAAAATTTTTAAATAAACTTTTTTAATTAAACATTTGTTATTCATTAAGAATATAGGAATTTGTTAATTTAAAAATAATTTTTATTAGTTTCGTCATAAATAGTATCAATCATATTATTTATCGATAAAAATAAATAAAATTAAATACAATCTAAAAATTAATAACCTTATAAATTACGTAAATTTAGAAAAAAATACTTAAAAAGAGAGAAAAAGATGAAAGTACTTCTACTGTGGAGAGACAATCTAAAAGATAATAATAAAAATTTATAAGTGTGGCAAGTAAAAAAGTTTAAATTTAAAAATCGAAATAGTTAAAAACTTACTTAATTAGAAATTAGTATTAGAAATTCAAATTTAAAATTTTTAAATAGAATTTCTTAATTAGCTAGTATAAATTTTAAATTTTTAAATAAATTTTTCTAATCAAACATCCATTGTCCATTAGGAATATAGAAATTTGTTAATTTAAAAATTATTTTTTTTAGTTTCATCATAAATAGAATTAACTTTATTATACTTTTTCTAAAATTTAAACAGTATTATATTTTTTTTAAATAGTATAAATAACTTCACATCTTAATAAGATAATTCTATTTACTTTATTATAATCCTTTATAATTAGCATAGTAGCTTATAAATTATATAAATTTTTAAAAAATATTCTCAAACTCAATTGCTTACGTAAAAATTAAAAAAAAAGTATATTTGAATTTAAATTTAAAATTCTAAACATAATACTTTAATTAAAAATTATAATTAGATTTTTTTAAATAAGTACACATTAAAAATTAATAATTAACTTAATTGTATCAACAATAATTCAAAGAAGAAATTTATAACTTTATGACATTAAATATTAAATTAAAAATTATCAGAATATCAACGGTGAGAATCAAATTAAAAATAAAACCACAAGTAATAACCAAATAACTTCAATTTATATTTAAAAAAATTCGAAATTTCAAACATAAAAATCGAAAAGAACCAAAAAAAAATAACAACTCAAGAAAATACAATGTTTCCACCAAAACAAACATATACTTGGCATTATTCTATTAGATAGACTCTAAATGGGATTCTCAAAACATGTGCATCAAAATTCTCAAGTTTCTTTCTCAATATTGATCTTCTTGCAAGTTGAGGTATCTCCTTCCACCTTCGAATCTTCTGACTCCGAGGATAGTCGCTTAGTTGGTGTAATAGCATTTTCCAATAATTCGGATTCATCATTGGCCGTAACTTCATTGGAGAATTTAATCAACAAATTCTGTACAAAAAACTACGTTAAATTAAAGACTTCTTTCTAACCTTTGATTTTATCTCACTAATATATTTTGAATAAAATTAAGATCTAATTTTGAGAGAACAAAAAAAAATATATATTTTTGAACAAATACCTTAGCACATTTTACTTTCTCCCCTTCAATGATTGAGGATGTCTTTGAAATTGGAAGCAAACCACCGGTGTAGTCAACTTCCTAAAATTATAATTAATTATTATTTATAAATTAGATACTACTAATGACCAAGAAAGCAAAAAATAAATTAATTTTTAATAGAAAGTACACTTATATATACTCACAATTTGAATACGGTGAGCCTCTTTGAATTTATTTATGAGATCCACATTATCAGTTATCTTCTTAACTTTATAAGAAGGGGAAAAATGTGGATTATCAGATATTTGAACTTCAACGATGAAGAGAAAGATCTTATCAATTAGGTTGAGTAAAAGTGTAGGTGTATCCGATAGATCTCCTTTCTGCAGGGTATTACATAATATATTAATAATAAATAATATAAAAAGTACCAATAAAAATATCTTCACTAATGCTTTTAGAAATAAATATTGGTTAGATCTTACCAATAGGAGTGGATCAAGTATCTCTACACAGCTCTTTCCCAAAACTTGTTTTACCTCTTTGTCAAAGACTACATAACATGCACGTTAGAACCATCAATGACACCAAGCTTTATTCGATACCTGCTTAAAAAAGAAAATAACATAAAAAAAAGTTAAATATAGACTTATTCAATATCTAATCAAATGTACATAGACTTTAATTTAAAAAAATAAATAAATAACCTTGGAGTCATGGATAAAAGGATATTAGTAGAAAACTCGTGTCTTCATCGAGCCAAACCATCTCAATTGAGTATGGCAATGGAGAATTTCCGTAATTTGATAGTGTCCATAACTGTATCACTCGTATACGTACACACAAATTGTCGATTGTAGGATTGATGTACTTTAAATTGTGGTGCTTCACATCTCTCATAATTTATCCTTTTATAATTGCATCATAACTAAATTTTTTTAAATTTGGTTGACTTTAATTTAAAATTTAAAAAACAACAACCTAAGTAAAACAACCCAAACAAATAAAACAATTTAAAATTTAAAAAATAACCACCTAAGTAAAACAACCCAAACTTAAAATTTGAAAATAACAACCTAAGCAAATAATAATTTATAATTTATAAATATAAATCTAAAAATTTCTAATGACGACACGTAAGCAAATAAACTCCCAAACTCAACGTATGAGCGCCACGTCAGCAAATGAACTCCCCATTTGTATTACTATAAAGATAAAGATAAAGATAAAGATAAAGATAATGACAATTAGTGTCCAAATTTAAATTTTAATATTACTCCTAAAGAGAGGTTTATTATTAAAAAAAATTTCGTCAGTTACGTTAAATAAAAAAATTTCTACCCATTTTTTCACAATAATTTCATTAAGATATTCATATTGGATGTAAATTATTGTTACAGATTTTTTTATTAGGATATGTTTTTAAAGAAGAAAAATAAAATAGTTCAACAAGGGTAATTTTCTTAAAAAATAAATTTACACGGACTAATTTTTCTCTTCAAATTATTAACATACTCTTTTAATATACTCTACGTACCTACCTAATCTATTGTCAATTAGTATTTAAATTTAAGTTCTAATATTGTTCTTAATGAGAGAGGTTTATTATTAAAAAAAGTTGTACACCCAGTCGTTATGTATGATATGATAGTGAGACAATAATAATTATACATGTAAAAAGAATAATAAAAAAATGATAGTGTATAATATGATAAAATGATATAATTAAAATAAAAATTAATAATTTTAAAATAATAATAAAATTAAAAATAATTAAAGATGTTTAATATAAGATTAAAGACATAATTTTTTTATGGGTTAAGTTCAATTTTGGTCTCTAACGTAGGCGCCAAAAATTTGTTTTGTCCCTAAGTTTTTTTTTTCAAACAAAATCGTCCCCGAAGTTCATACTTGTATTAAAATGGTCCTATCGCACCAAAAATAAAATTTAATGACAGCTTTGCCCCTTACGGTTTGTCTCCCTTAATTTTTATTCTCGCAAAGTACACTCCTGATCATGAAGTAACTCATAATCTTTCTTAAAACACTTGAAAACTGAAACGTTGGTGTGAAACCCTCATACATAGGTGTGAAGAGGGTGTATAGAAAGGATTCTCACCATTGGGGGGGTTAAGCTTGAAAATCAGTGTGCTGAGACATTGGTGAGTGATCTTTATCGCTGCAACAACTCATTGTTCAGGTACGATAACTTTCCATCCTTCAAGCAATCACGTCAACTGTTACAACATGTTGGGGGTTTGCATTTCATCATCGTGTTGCTCTGTTTGAGCATTTCGGGGTTGAATGCAGGCTTTCGAGTCTGCTTCTATAGCTAGGGTTTGTATATATGTGTGTGAGTAATGTATTCTGCTGTTTAACAGTGTTGACTGAGCATAAGATGGTGTAGATAAACATGAGGGTGCATCATGGGGGTGCATTCAGATATGAAGAGGGGATATTTAAGTACTTGAAGGGTCAAAGTACAATCATCGAGGACATTAACAGCGATCGTTGGTCTGTGTTTGAGGCCTATGAAGAGCTAAGGTATTTTGGGTACTTGCAGGCCAACATTGTTGTGTTGTGGCATAAAGATCCAAGCTTGGATGATTTAGAGACTAGCCTGAAGATGCTGAAGGGTGACGCAGAAGCAATCAAAATGTACAACATTGCTGGGTTACGGGGCTTGGTAGAGTTGTATATGGTCCATGATGTGGGTGATGCGGAGCCGTTTCCAGAAGTGGGTTATGTTGACGTTGGGGGAGTTGCTGAAGAGGGAAAAGATGATGGGCTTGGCTTGGTTGTTTTCGAAGGGCACCAGACTGAGGCAGTAGAGGCAAGTAGGGGTCCTAATAAGGCAACCGAGGATGGAGATGTAGGGAATGAGTTTCGAGTAGATGGAAGTGACTCGAATGATGAAGACAGTGATGACCCTGAGTATATGCCATCTGATGAGGATGGGGATAGTGCAGGAGACGTGCACTTCACTGATAGTGATGAGGATTATGAGGGTGATAATGGATTTGATGAGGATAATTCTGTGCCCAAGGAAGCAATTGCTGGCAAGGAAAAAGGGAGTGGGATAAATCAGTTTAGTGATGAGCATGGATCAGATAGTGATGAGTTGGAGAGGGACCACATGATTGGTGGAGATGAGGGGGATGATGACGATGCTGAGAATGATGCCGATGATGTATCAGATCGTGGGGGTCAAAGGTTTCCAGTTCATAAACCATTGAAGGATATGAGCAGCTATAGATGGGAGGTAGGAACACTTTATGCATCTAGACAAGAATTTAAGGAGACTGTGCTGGCATATGCAGTTCATTCTGGCTCTATGCACATAGGGTTGGGGATGAATCCACCTGGCTGTTAAGAAGCTTGAACCTCCAACACACCTGCATGCAAACACACAGGGTTGGGATACTGCACACTAAGTGGCTTGGAGCCCAGTTTAAGAAGAAGGTAGAGTCTAATCCTAGGGTTAAAATAAGGGAGTTACAAGCAAAGGCACCCAAGAAGTGGAATGTAATTGTGACCAAGTCCATGGCAGCTAAGTCGAAGCAAGAGGCACTAAGTCAAATTCAGGGTGCATTTAGGGATCAGTATAGAAGGATTAATGATTACTGTGCGGAGATCCTAAGGGCCAATCCAAGTTCATCAGTCAGCTTGAAAGTGATTAGGAGCCCAGATTTTGCCCAGGAGGTCCAGAATCCCGAATTGATGAACTATTGTGTGTTCCAGAGATTGTATGTCTGCTTCAATGCATGCAAGAAGAGCTTCCAACATTGCAGACCCTTTATCAGTTTGGATGGGTGTTTCTTAAAGACTCCTCTGGGTGGCCAGTTATTGACTGCAATTGGAAGAGATCCTAATGACCAGATCCTTCCAATTGCTTATGCGGTGGTTGAAGCTGAGACGAAAGATTCCTGGGTTTGGTTTCTGAGATACTTAGCTGATGATTTGGGTGCTGAGAAAATTGGAAAGTGCACATTCATGTCGGATCAGCAGAAGGTGAACATTAATTTGAAATTGTTTTCTAAGTTTGTGACTTATGCTGAACACTATACTAATAAGCTGGGTTACCTTTTTAATGCAAGGCTTGTTACCAGCTCTTGATGAAGTCATCCCAGGGGTGGACAACCGATTCTGTGTGAGGCATCTCTATAATAACTTCAGGAAGAAATTTTCTGGATTGGAGCTGAAGAATCAAATGTGGAGATGTGCAAAGTCTACGCACTAGAAAGATTGGGAGAAGGAGATGAAGACACTGAGACTCAAGAATGAGGGTGCATTTCGACACTTGAACAGAATTCCACCCAGATTCTGGTCCCGTTCTCGCTTTTCATTTCATTCAAAGTATGACTCCCTTGTTAACAATATGAGTGAGAGTTTTAATGCTGTCATAGTTGAGGCTAGAGAAAAACCAATTGTCACAATGTTAGAGGACATTAGGGTATATATAATGACTAGATGGGCTGCCAATAGAGATAGGATTCACAAGTATCAGGGTAACATCATGCCAACAATTAGGAAGAAGTTAGAGAAAAAGGACAAAGTTATGCTAGGGACTGGAGGCCATTTTGGTCAGCTGCTAGTAAGTATCAGGTTATGTGTGGATTAGACAAATTTGTTGTAGATCTGGCTGCATGTGAGTGTTCCTGTAGGAGGTGGCAGATGAGCGGGCTACCCTGTCCTCATGCCATTAGCTGCATAACATTCAAGGGCTTGTAGTTGGAGTCGTTTGTGGATGACCATTACAAAAAGGATACTTACCTAAGGTGCTACTAGGAAGTGATACATCCTCTAAATGGGCCAGATCTGTGGGAGAGATCCCAGTATGATGATGTTATGCCACCACCATATCGGAGGCCAAGTCACCGGCCAGTTAAGAAGAGGAAGCGAGGACCTGGGGATGAAGATAACAGAAGCCAAACTCACCTCTCCCGTAGGGGCCAAACACAGAGGTGCTCTAACTGTGGTGCTTTAGGTCACAAGAAATCAGGTTGCACAAAGCCTATCAAAAAGGTATGTACCTTTCTGCTATAGTGTTCAGTGTGGTTTATTGTGCTAAAAATATTCCTAACTTTTTTATCTTTTCTCACAGGTCCATCCTGCATCTCAACAATCTGGCAAGGGTCCAAGGAGAGGTACTAAGGTTGCAAGTTCACAACCCCCTGGCCAAACAGTTCAAAGAGAGAAACTTAGCAGGAAATCATGCTCACAACCCAGCCCTGCAACAACTTATTCCAACACAGCAACAACTCAGCCCCATAAACCAGTAACCAGGCCCAGGAAGTTGGCATCTAGGCCCACTGAACAATCAACTCAGCCCAAGAACCAGACCAAAAAAGTAGCAGGGCCTGCACCACCTCAATCCAACCTTAAAGCTCCTTCATCTCAACCATTGCCTAGTAAGAGCAGTGCAGCAGCTTCCTCCACTAGCAAGAAGAACTCACACAGTCAACCAACTGAGAGAAAGAGGCATTTTTCTATTATCCAGACTGGTGCACCTCATATCCCAAATCAGAAACTGAAGCTAATGGCAAAATTGCCTCCTAGTGCATGGGCAATCTTTAAAGAGGATTAGTTATGCTTTTGGCTGTTATGCTGTTTCATTAGGCCTCAAACACTATTATGTTGTTATTTTGCTATTTTGTTATTTTGAACTATGTGGTTAATTGGTTTTCAGTTTGTTTATAAACAATGTTGGTCTGTGTTTTTCTGTTTAAGTGACAACTATAGCTCTGTAATCGGCCATTTGGCTTATGGATGGCTTTATGTATGACTTTAATTGTCAATTTTAATATGGTTCATTGGTTTGTGTTTTATCCTGGTGCACATATATCTACTTTACTGTATTTCAACACATAACATCTACTTCATCATTGAAAATCAGCACAACACTTTCATTCATACATTCAAACATGTTCACAAAAGATACAACACATAAGATCATTGTAACATTAACAATAACCCTATCAACTAACTAAAAGACCACCAAAAAATCCTACAAATAATATTCTAATCACCTCCTGATTAACTGCATTTCATATGGTTGCCTTAAATTGTGTGGATTATACAGCAACAAATATAAAAACCCAATCCACCCAACTACCCCTAAAGTAGCTACAATCCTCAGCTTCCATTCGACATCCTTCAACTTTGTCTTTAAGGTTATAATTTTCTTCCTGCTTCTTGCAATCTCAGAATCCTTTTGCGCTCCTCCAGCTTCGGGGTCTGCACACCTAAAGAAATCACAGGCATCCTAAACCTATCACCACCCAGAATTCATAAGATGAAGGAAACCCAGATGGAGAAAATCAATTGTCACAAATTAGAGGCCAACAAAATACCTCATCGTAGACACAACCCCAAAATCGTCGGCTTGGGTTGTCCGTCGTCGTTGAGGTGCGCAGAATCGGCCTCTCTTCATGCCCACATACCATCTCCTTCACAGGTGATCTAATTCGACCTGCTCTGGAACTCTGGGAAGCCATCCAATCGGCGTTTCTGTCCCCTTCCTCCACTTCCTCGAACCCTAGCGCAGCTTTCTTCCTCTGAGCCTTCGATACAACACCATCATCTCTTCTATTTCCCACAACGTTCCCTTTTATTATTATTATTATTATTATTATTATTATTATTATTATTATTATTATTATTATTATTATTTGATTAACAAACAGTTAAAGAGAGTAACGAACTCAGGGGCATAATTGTCTGCCAGATTATTTTAATACAAGTATGAACTTCGGAGACAATTTTATTTGAAAAAAAAAACTTAGGGACAAAACTAATTTTTGACTCCTACGTTAGGGACCAAAATTAAACTTAACCCTTTTTTATTTATTAGAATTATGCATAAAGATATAGAATGTTTTGAATATAAATTTTTAAATTTATTTCAAATTAAATAAGATTGAAAAAATAAATAAATTTAATATATAAATAACGAATTTGTAAACGATGTTAGTAAATCTTTAACTTAATTTCATTATACATAATAATAATATAAGTTTTTTTATTTAAATTTAATTATTTTATATTTTTTACATATTTTAAATAATTTAAAATATTTTATTTTTTATAATTAATTTTTAATTATTAATATTAAATTTATAATTTTAAAATAAAAATATAAAAATATTTTTTAATTTAATAAAAAAATGACTGAACAAGTACAACCGGGCCTATTGAGATGCTAGTAATAATAATGATAAAAGAAATATCGGACCTGGACCTACTATATTTTAGGCTTACCTACTAGTTGCGATCCAAATACAGAAAAAGGCTTAGCTTCTAATCGTGGACATAAAACTGATGTGATTAAATTCTGCCCGAAAAAAATAAATTAGAGTTGAGGTTGAAACTTGAATGGAAACCTGGTTAAAAAATAAAAAAGAAAAAACCTTGAATGGAAACGACAGAAACAAACTTGTGGGAAATAGGAGGAAGACATGTCCCTCACTTCTCATCCACAGGTCAAGAAAACACACGGGAAAAAAAAAAGAAAAGAAAAAGAGCATGAATTATCCAAACATGTTCACCAGCCTCCTGGCACCAGAACCAAGCTTTTTTATTCCTTTTTATTTCTTCGTTATTATTACACCATCCAAATTCCACAGAAGCCATGGTCATATACCTGTCTCCTTCTCCTCCTTCACATTCTTCCACTTCCATACTCAGATTCTCAAACTCAAGGACACCCATTTCGGATTCTTCCTTCAAGCCCAAACCCCATTTCTCAATACCACTTTTTTCTCACTCTTTTGGCTCCAATTTTTCAACTTTAACATTCAAGAAGCAGTTATTGAATCACAATAATAGTAGTGGCCGGTTCACACATGGAAACAGGGTTGATTTCAGGACCTTGGCTATTCCTGGGTTTGACTATGGAAACTTTGAAGGTCCTCAATCTGTTCTTGAAGCTGCTGCTGTTCTAACAGCAATCATTGTTGTTCATGAAAGTGGCCATTTCCTTGCTGCTTCACTTCAAGGTATCCATGTGAGTAAGTTCGCTGTTGGGTTTGGTCCAATTCTAGCTAAGTTCAATTCAAAGAATGTTGAGTATTCTATTAGAGCTTTCCCTCTAGGTGGATTTGTTGGGTTCCCTGATAATGATCCTGAAAGTGATATCCCTGTTGATGATGAGAATTTGCTTAAGAACAGGCCAATTTTGGATAGGGTTCTTGTTGTTTCAGCTGGTGTTATTGCCAACATAGTGTTTGCAATTGCTATAATCTTTGTTCAAGTTCTCACTGTTGGTTTGCCTGTTCAAGAGGTTTTCCCTGGTGTTATGGTTCCTGATGTGAAACCCTTTTCAGCTGCTTCTAGAGATGGATTGCTTCCTGGTGATTTGATTCTTCAGGTTAATGGTAGTGAGTTTCCAAAACCGGGTCCTAGTTCTGTTACTAAGGTTGTTGATGTTATCAAGAAGAACCCCAAGAGATATGTTTTGCTTAAGGTTAAGAGGGGGATGCAGGACTTTGAAATTAGGGTCACCCCAGATGAGAATTTTGATGGGACTGGTAAAATTGGTGTTCAGTTATCACCAAATGTGAAGATTGAAAAAGTTAGGCCAAAGAATCTTGTGGAAGCTTTGAACTTTACTGGGAAAGAATTTTGGGGTCTTTCTTCTAATGTTTTAGATGGATTGAAGCAGACATTCTTGAACTTTTCACAGTCTGCTGGTAAGGTTTCAGGTCCTGTGGCGATTATTGCTGTCGGCGCTGAAGTTGCGAGATCAAACATTGATGGTCTTTACCAATTTGCTGCCATACTCAACATTAACCTTGCTGTTATTAACCTCCTTCCCTTGCCTGCTTTGGATGGGGGTTCGTTGGCATTGATCTTTATCGAGGCGGCCAGGGGTGGGAGGAAGCTACCTTTGGAAGTGGAACAACGGATAATGTCGTCCGGAATCATGTTTGTTATACTTCTGGGGTTATTCCTCATTGTTCGCGATACCTTAAACCTTGATATTATCAAAGATATCTTGTAATTACATATGGACCTTCAAAAAGTGATTTCATGATTTTCTTTGGCACATGCGGTTGGACCGGATTGGAAGCCAGTGATGTATCCATATAGTGGAAGATTAGATCATTGTAAATGATTTGAGGTAAGTTTATTCCACCAAGGATGTTATTTGAGAGTGGGATCTCTTTGTCACTAATTCATTGAGGATTGTATTTGTGATCCTGGAATATAAACTTACAAGTTACAAATACTAGCTTTGTTTATGAACTTCACTGCAGTTCTTCTGGATTTTCATGAGGTTTATCATTAGTAGTATGGTTCTGCACGAATTCCCTTGCTTATTTTATATCCAAATTCTCTGCATATGTAGATATGATTGAATTGGCTATTTGCTTATGCTTTGGTAAGCCTTAATCAATAGAGAGTGAAATCCGTTCTTAATAATGATCTTGATCTAGTTTCTTCTTGAATTGATGCAAACTGCTGAATTTTATTTTCTGCTTAATTAATTTATTTTGACCTAATAGAATTAACTTTGTTAGCACGTTACATATGCTGCTCAACTTTATGAACATTTCCAACTAGTGTGTAATTTTCTTGTTAAATGAAATGAACTCTGGAACAAACATACTGAGTTTCCTTCATCTGTCTGGTTAGCTAACCAATTAGGGTGTGATTAGAGTCAAGTTTTGGAAGGAAAATGATGCGACGGTAAGGATTTGAAGAATAGAAGATCTTCAACTTTTCCAAAAATCAGAACTTGTAAAAAGCTATAGTGGAACAACTATGAAAACCTTATGTTACATTTGAATATTGCACAAAGATGTATAGACAAAGACGGATATTTCGGTTGAATTGCTGTTGAATAGGTTGAGCCACTAAACTAATAAACCAATAACTAGAGTGGTTTGACGACGGATATTCCCACTCTCAAAAATTACAAAAAAAAAGTACATGAATTTTCTATCGAAACTTGTTACTATTTCTACAACCAAACAAATTTATGTTTCTATTATCTCTTCATTTCTGTCTCAGAGATGTACAAACACAAAATAAAGGTGAGAAAGCAGAGAAGAAAGGATTCAAAAAGTGGAAAGTGGAGATTGCTTCTCCAAGATGTATATTCTAAGTAGGAGGAAGGAGTGCGAAAATGAACGGAGGAAATGCTCTTTAGAGGTGTATGCAAGGCTTAGAAATTTCAGCTCATACAATCCATATCCCACTTAAACTTTGAAAATATGACACTATTCTAAGCAGATGATTTCTTTATTTTTTTTTTGAGTGAACAGATCCTACCAATCAAAAGAAATGGGAAGTAGTTGTTGTTCATTTACATTGTGATGACAACCTTCGGCTTAATCAATATTGAAAAATTATTGAGCTCAAAATGATAGTCAGTCCCTACTTTCTTGTGATAGGCGATTTTAATGCCATCTCCGCTATCATAAGAAAGAGGGAGGATGATACGGAACGTAACCCAAGATAAGATGGAAGATAAAAAAAAAATGGACTCCTCTATTTCAATTTGATTTAACAGTTAAGGGAGTCAGTCTCTACTTTCTTGTGATAGGCGACTTCAATGCCATCTCCGCCTATCATGAGAAAGAGGGAGGATGATACGGAACGTAACCCAAGATAAGATGGAAGATAAAAAAAGGACTCATCTACTTCAATTTGATTTAACAGTTAAGGGAATCACTCTACCTCACCTGTTCACATCCAAGTTTCTCAAAGAAATTCAAAGAAAATTTCATTCATCAAATTAAAAAAAAATGGCTACCAGGTTTTAGAGGGTTTTTATACCTCTTAAATTTAAAACCCTAACTCATAAATTCACTAGAATAAAAAAATGGACCAAATCATAACTGGGCCTAAAACAAATAAACAACAAAAATAAAATAAACATAAAATAAATTCTAAAAAAGTGATGTCTCTTTTAATTCATTTTGACTAATGAGAATCTTCAATGCATCTTGTAAAATAGTAAGACGTTTGACTTTTGTTAATCATTAATTATTGTCTTGCCCAATTCTTGATGCATCTCCTAAACACATGATTTAGCCATGTTTGTAAAACCTTCTTTTATTCTCTTAGTTGTTGCTCTTGTAATTGGATCAATTGGCATATGACAGTTCTCAGTTTGTCCCACAAGGCTCGTATCATTCACTCCTTCCTGCAAAAGATTCGTCCTTGAATCTGCATCCAAATCAAAAGGAGATAGGTCAGAGACATTAAAAGTAACTGATACATTATACTCACCTGGAAGGTCAATCTTGTAGGCATTGTTATTGATCCTTTCGAGCACCTAAAATGGACCATCACCCCTAGGGTCTAATTTGGATTTTCTTTGAGTAGGAAACATCTCCTTTCTCAAATGAACCCATACCCAGTCACCAGGTTCAAAGACAAGTTGTCTTCAACCTTTATTCACCCGTTAAGCTATCAACTTATTTTTATTTTCAAGCAACTCATGTGCTTTCAAGTGCATTGCTTTAACCTTTTCAGCTTTACCTTCTACATCCAAGCTAACAAGATCACTCAAAGGCAAAGGTAATAAGTCCAAAACAGTTAAAGGATTAAAACCATACACAAGTTCAAAAGAAGAAAAACCAGTAGAAGAATGAATCATTCTATTATAAGTAAACTCAATAAAAGGTAAACAATCTTCCCAAGTTTTCAAATTCTTACCAACAACAGCACGTAATAAGGTCCCTAATATAGAACTACTTCAGTTTGACCATCAGTTTGAGGATGACAAGTAGTAGAGTATAATAATTTTGTGCCTAATTTACCCCATAAAACTTTCCAAAAATGACTCAAAAATTTTACGTCACAATCAAAAACAATAGTTTGGGGAACGCCATGTAAGCGCACAATCTCTCTAAATAACAGATGAGCAATATTTGTTGCAACATCAGATTTATGGCATGCAATAAAATAAGCCATTTTACTAAATCTGTCTACCACAACAGAAATGCTATCTCTACCTTTTTTAGTTCGAGGTAAACCAAGAACAAAATCCATAGAAATATCAATCCACGGATGTATAGAAACAGGTAAAGGGGCATACAAACCATGTAGTAAAGACTTAGATTTAGCCTATTTACATGCAATACACTTAACACAAAATTTTTCAACATCTCTACGTATGTGTGGCCAGTAAAAATATTTAGATAATACATCTAATATCTTATGCACACCAAAATGACTCATCAAACCCCGATTATGTGATTCAAGAATAAGTAAGACCCTTATAGAACAAGCAGGTACATAAATTCTATTTCTACGAAACAGAAAACCTTCGTGTCTATAAAATTTGTTAAATGTACTATGTTCACAAGAGGCATAAATAGAATCAGTTATATACAACTCCTTTAAAAACTCAAATCCCAATAACTTAGAAGTAGTGTAGTAATCAAAATATACCTCCGAGATAAAATATCAGCAAGACATTATCTTTACCTTGTTTAAAGGCAATCACATATGGAAATATTTCAATAAATTTCACCCATTTAACATGTCTTTTATCAAGCTTACCTTGTCCTTTTAAGTGCTTCAAAGATTCATGATCCGTGTGAATCACAAACTCCTTAGGTAAGAGGTAGTGTTGCCAAATCTCTAAAGCCCAAACCAAAGCATATAATTCTTTGTCATATGCTGAATATTTACGCTGAGCTAAATTCAAATTTTCACCGAAAAAGGCAATGGCTCGTTTTTCCTGCATTAAAACAGCACCTATACCAATTCCAGAAGCATCACATTCAATTTCAAAGGTTTTATCAAAGTTAGGTAAAACAAGAATAGGAGCAGAACACAAACAGTCTTTTAGGGTATGAAATGTAATTTCTTGTTCCCTTTCCCATTTAAATCCAACATCCTTTTTTATAACCTCTATGAGAGGCACAGCAATGGTAGAATTTTTTTTTACAAATCTTCTGTAAAATCCAGCTAACCCATGAAAACTTTGTACCTCAGAAGCATTTTTAGACGTTGGCCATTCACAAATAGCCTTTACCTTTTTCTCATCAACTTTAATTCCACTCGCACTCACAACAAAATAAAGAAAGATAACTCGATCAATAAAAAAAGTGCACTTTTTAAGATTGGCATATAATTTTTCTTTTCGAAGCACTTCCAAAACAGCTAAAACATATGACAAGTGGTCATCCAAACAAGTGCAATAAATGAGAATATCATCAAAATAAGTAACTACAAATTTACCCAAAAATTCTCGCAAAACATGGTTCATTAGACGCATAAAAGTACTAGGTGCATTAGTTAGCCCAAAAGGCATTACTAACCACTCATATAACTCATGTTTTGTTTTAAATGCAGTCTTCCATTCATCCCCCGGTTTCATTCTAATTTGATGTTACCCACTTTTCAAATCAATTTTAGTAAATATGCATGCACCATATAACTCATCAAGCATGTCATCTAACCTAGGGATAGGATAACAATTCTTTACCGTAATTTTATTAACTGCACAACAATCCACACATATTCGCCAAGTACCTTCCTTCTTTGGAACCAACAAAACTGGTACAGCACATGGACTCATACTCTCCCTGATGTGACATTTGGCTAATAACTCCTTCACTTGTCTTTAAAGCTCCTTTGTCTCTTCAGAATTATTCGTATAGGCTGGTCTATTAGGAATGCTAGCACCAGGAATAAAATCAATTTGGTGCTCAATCCCACGTAATGGAGGCAAACCACGTGGCACGTCAGTAGGAAAGACATTGGTAAATTCCTGCAACAAAGAGACAAAGATATTTGGCAAATTTGGGTTAAGGTCAGTGTCAAAGAATAAAGTATCTCTAAACTAAACTATAAACAAAGCTTTCTTGCCTATTAAAGCACTCTTTATGTCTCTCTCTTTTGCAAGGAAACACAATTTGCTCTCAACTTTCTTAATTTTTTTTGTATTTGCACTACTCTCATGACATTGACTCTTTTCTTTCTTTTCACTCACCTTTGAGCCTTTTGGTATATTCTTTTCTCTCATAGCCTATTTTCTCTCATATTTTTTTTGTGATCTCACATCCCATGTTCCCTTTGGTGTTCTGTTGAAGCTTTAACTGGTCAAGGTAAATCTCCTTAGGCGATAAAGGAGCAAGAGTGATCTTGCGACCATTAAAATCAAAGGAGAACCGATTCGTGTGACCATCATGAAATGCTCGACGGTCGAACTGCCAAGGTCTCCCCAATAACAAATGACAAGCTTGCATTGGCACCACATCACACAATGCCTTATCAACATACTTTCCAACAGAGAATGCAATTGTCACCTGTTTGTCAACCTTGATCTCTCCACTGTCATTCAACCTCTGCAATGTATATGGTTTAGGATGTCGAACACATGTCAAACCCAATTTCTCTACCATAAGTGTACTAGCCATATTAGTCCAACTCCTGCCATCAATAATCAGACTACACACTTTTCCACCCACCAAAAATCTAGTGTGAAAAAGATTTTGGCATTGCTCTAGGCTATCTTCTTTCACCTGCAAATTCAAAGCACGTCTAACAACAAAAGATTCACCATGGCCTGCATACTCAACATCACCATCAGAAAAATCTTCCAAAGATGGCATACTATTATTATCAGAATCAGACACAATATCATCTCCTCTAATAACCATCAATCTCCTGTTTGGGCAATCACTAGCATAATGACCCATACCATGACACTTGAAGCATTTAATATCTCGATGTCTAGAAGTAGCAGAAGAAGAGTTAGAATTACCTTTCTTCTTCATAGCATCAAACAATGCATTGGGTTTAACACCCTTAGTCTTTGTTGTGTCAACACTACGAGACTCCTACGTTGAATTAGCATGAGATAATCTTCTTGGTGCTCTTCTTTGTTGTTGTCTCTCCACCTTTATTACCATACTGACCAAATCTTCCATCTCCACATAATGATGTAACTCCACCACATCAGTAATTGCTCCATTCAAAACACCTACAAATCGTGCCATAGTAACCTCAATGTCCTCTTCTACGTTGGTAGTAATCATAAGCATTTCCATTTTCTTATGGTAATCTTTAACAGAATTAGAGCCTTGAGTCAACCGATGTAGCTTCTGATGCACTTCCCTGTAGTAATACGAAGGCACAAATTTTTACTTCATGAGGCGCTTCATAAGATCCCAAGACTCTATAGGGTGATCATCATTCCGCCGTCTTGTCTTCACTAGTTCATCCCACCAAAGCAAGGCATAGTTAGAGAATGCAACTATTGCTAAATGAACCTTCTTTGCCTCAGAGTAATTATGACAAGCAAAAATTCTTTTCACCTTACGTTTCCATTCCAAATAAACTTCAGGATCATTTCTCTCTTTAAATGGTGGTATTTGCATCTTGATGGCGTTGATATTGCTATCTTGACTTTTATGTCAAATGTGTTATGACCCCATCAGAGTCATCATTAGAAGGTACATGATTCTGACGCCGATTCCAGAAAGGTCCTTGTTTAGTATTCTTAGATAGTGTCTGTGTCACCTCTTGCCTCCATGCTTCCAATTCAGTCAAGCGATTAGTTAAGTGTTGAATAGCCCTTTGCATCAACTCCATGCCACCTAAAGTATCTTCGGAATGAGCTGCCATAACAATGAACCTGTAACAAAAATGTTATAGAAAGGACCTCACAATCACTCGTGCTTATTCTCAAAATTGGCTTTTACCCTCTATTGAACTTACCACTCTTGAGTCTCTTTGACTGTTACACTTTAGAAATCAAATAAAAATAAAAGATAGAGAAAATTCGACGCAACAATAAGAGAAAAAGATGGAAAGAATAATAAAAAGGGACAAAGACACAAAAGACAAAAAGATAAGAATAATAAAAAAATAAATAAAAATCATAATAATAATAATAATAATAATAATAATAACGTATGTAATGGTTTTTTTTTTGAGATTGTTGCTTTGTTTTTTATAAGAACACAATGCTTTTTTTGTGTGTTTTTTTTTCTCTTTTTACTTTGTTTAAGTGCTACTGTATAAATTTTAAAGTACGTACTCTCCCTTTTTTTGGGTACTCAAGATGTGTTAGCAAAATAAAAATTTACTAATAATAAGAAGAAACTTCAAAGTGCATACTCTTTTTTTAACTAATAATGAGAAGAAAGATAATAAACTAATAAGAAAGGAAGGACGAAAAGAATAATGATGAACACAAAAGCAGCAAAGACAGAAAATGATCTTAGGGAAAGGAATTAAAAAAGCCAATCAACAAAAAAGGAACAAGACGTAAGGATAAACTGACTATGCGTGGCTGGAATTTTTTTTAATTTATTTAGAACACAAGAAGGGTAAACGTAGACTAATAAAAATTAATCTAATACCTAAAATCTGATACCAAATGATACGGAATGTAACTCAGGACAAGATGGAAGATAAAAAAAGGGACTCCTCTACCTCAATTTGATTTTCTGATGCAAATGTTAAGGGAATCACTCTACCTCACTTGTTCACACCTGAGTTTCTCAAAAAAAAAACTCAAAGAAAAATTCATTCATCAAATTAAGGAAAAAAAGTGACTACCAGGTTTTAGAGGGTTTTTATACCTCTTAAATTTAAAACCCTAACTTATAAGTTCACTAGAATAAAAAAAAATGGGCCAAATCATAACTGGACCTAAAACAAACAAACAAAAATAAAATAAACATAAAATAAATTCTAAGAAAGTGATTGACGAGTTTGGAAAACTCTAAATTAATATTTGTGATGACTAAACATTATTAAAATAATAAATTACAAAATTATTATTTTGATTTTCATTAAGCATATGTTAATTAATAATTTTGTGTTGTAGGTTTTTAAATTGGGCCAAAAATAAAAAGGAAAGTTGATGCAAGCCCAAATTAAAGTTGACATTCAACATTAATATAAAATCCTTTTATCCATATCGCTGAATTGTTTGATATGTCACTTGGGCCAGCTTTACTCATTATTATTTCAAGCCCAAGATTTTGCAAGTTGCCACAATGCTTGATCCAAAAATCTATCAGGAAAGCAAATGTTATTATTTGCCATATGAATGATGGATGAAATAATTTATTGGGCCAGAATAAATGTTGTTGCAACTAAGCCCAATTTTAAACTTGATGAAAGTTCCTCTTGCATGATCCGAAACTAATGAAAAGAAAAGGAAACAAAATTGCTTCCAACGGATTCGAGCATTTCACCATGTGACGGATTCCAAATTTCATTAAATTATAATTTATTGTATGGGAACTATGAGAGAGAAAAAGTCACTTGATTTGATTGTAGCACTTATTGCTACACGCTACTCAGCAAGGAAAGAATTATTTCACTTAATCTCATTCTCTTTCCTAATTCAATGCTTTTCAAATTTCTCTCTTCTCTCTCTATTTGCTTCTCTTTTTCGGTCCTTACACAGCAAACAATGGAGACTTTGAGCTATCAAAAGGAAGAGAAGGCAAGCTACAAGACCATCTCAATGATGGCAAGAAAACATAACAAAATAAAAGTATGTTGTGTCTGAGATTTTCACCAAAAGTGATAAAATTTGGTGAGGTAATCTCGAGCTCTTCATACTCAAAAAGAAAGAAGGAGATTCGGCCAGCAAGGAAGAGATCTTTGAAGGCATGGCTTGTCTCTGATTCTACTCAACCACCACAGGAAGTAGCTAGAGTGGCGAAGTGATGGAAGAGGCAGAGATTGGAGCAGATGAAGCCATCATCATCATGAAGCATCAAGGGCCAGAAATCCATCTTGGAGAGTAAGCCAAGGATGGAGCGCTCGGATTGATGAAGAGTGATGACCAAAGAAGAACTAGAGGTATTTGCATCTTGGGTTCTGCATGAGTTACCTCTTCTCTCTCTGTGGCCGAATCGGTTCTGTTTTGAAGGAAAAGAAGTTAAGCTTGGTTTTGTTTCAACTGTGAAGGCTTCTCTTCTATATAAAAGGGGTGAACAGTCACGATTTGATTCAAGGAAGAAAGTTTGAGAGTGTAAGGCACAGAAGTCTCAAAGCTACCTAAGCTTACAGTTTTTCTTCTCCTTCAATGTATTCTGTTTTATAATTTTTCTGTTTAATTTTGTCATGTCTTGAGTCTCATGGAAAAAAAGGCAAACAGTGAGGTTTGTATGAAAAAGTCATAGAGCGAAAAAAGGCAGAGAGTGCAAAATTAAAAGAAAAAGCCATAGATGTCTTAGAGTTCCTTTGTTCATCTATGTTGTGTTTCATGATTCTGTGGGAATCCCCTTGTAAGTTGGGTTAGCACTTTACAGTTTGTAATCAGATTGATTATAGTGAAGTTCCATCATAGTTGTGATGGACACTGGATGTAGGCTGCATTGTACTTAGCAGCTGAACCAGGATATATCTGGGTGTAATCTTCTTTCTCTACTACTCCATTTCTGTTTCTACTGCACAGGAGCTAAAACCAAAAATATCTCGTGCCAAGTGACGAGACAAAAAAAAAGTCTCGTGGCTAGGGACGAGACAAAAACAGAAAAGTCTCCTCCAAGACCAGAAATCAAAAAGGGGCTAAGATTCAACCCCCCTTCTCTTAGCCACTAAAACCATCAATTGGCATCAAATCTTGGTCTCATAGAGATCAAGCTTTGCAGCTTGGAGAAAAGATCCTCATGGCAGAAAACAGTGGCTCAAATTTGGTGTCCTATAACCTTACAGAAGGACAGTCAAGCAACAGACCGCCTCTTTTCAATGGGAAAAACTACACCTATTGGAAGAAGAGAATGAAGATCTTTGTACAAGCAGTAAACTATAGACTATGGAAGATTATCCTGGAGGGTCCTCAATTTCTGATCAACACAAGTGCTGAAGGAGTAGTCACTCTTAAGCCTGAAGCAAGCTGGACCGAAGAAGACAGAAAGAAAATAGAGTTAAATGCCATGGCTGTTAATCTACTCAACTGTGCTATCAGCTTTGAGGAGTACCGACGGGTATCACAATGCACAATGGCAAAGGAAATCTGGGATAAATTACAAATCACTCATGAAGGAACCACCATTGTAAAGAAGACTCGAATAGACATGTTAAACAGGGAGTATGAAATGTTTACAATGAAGGAAGGAGAATCCATTGATGAACTGTTCGAACGATTCAACACCATCATTGTGGGCTTGGATGCTATGGGAATAGTACATTCCGATTCTGTGCTTGTGAGATGAGTGCTGAGATGTCTCACTAAAGAGTGGGAAACAAAAACTTTAATTATTTCTGAGAGCAGTAACCTTGATTCCATGACACTTGATGATTTGAGAGGAAACCTTCTTGCTTTTGAAAACACTTATTTGAAAAAAGAGTCAAAAAAGAAAGGAATTGCTTTTTCTTCTGTAACTAACCCCCTGGATGATGAATCCAGTGATAACTCCTCTGAAAATGAATTTGTGTTGTTTGCAAAAAAATTAAGGAAAATGGTGAAGTTCAAAGGCAAAGGCAGCAGCTCAAGGAAAATAAAGAAAGACCTTAGCAAAGTAACTTGTTACAACTGCAAGGAAATGGGACACTTCAAATATGACTGTCCCAAGTTAAAGAAAGAGGAGAAGCAAAAAGGAGGAAAGAAGAAGAAGGGTCTGATGGCATCATGGGAAGACTTAGAAAATGACTCAGACAGTGATGAAGAATCTGAGACCAAGTCATAGCCTTGTCTTATGGCAAATCATGTAGATCAGGTTTGCCTAGCATCCAAGAGAAAGGAAAATATGTGGTACATGGATAGCGGATGCTCTATGCATATGACCGGAAAGACAACCTTCTTCATAAAGCTTGATGAATATGATGGAGGACTTGTCACTTTCGGTGATGATGGAAAAGGAAAGATAGTGGCCGTTGGAAAAGTTGGTAAAAACTTTTCATCTTGTATAAATAATGTTCTTCTTGTAAATGGTTTGAAACATAATTTACTTAGTGTAAGTCAATTGTGTGATTTAGGATTTGAAGTAATTTTTAGAAAATTTGTGTGCTTGGTTGTTTGTGAAAAAACTGGGGATATTCTTTTTGAAGCTAAGAGATGCAACAATGTGTATGGATTAACTCTTGAGGACTTGAAAGAACAAAATGTAACATGTTTTACATCTCTTGAATCTGAAAAATGGCTATGGCATAGAAAGTTGGGTCATGCTAGCATGTACCAAATTTCTAAGCTAGTGAAGAAAAATCTGGTTAGAGGAATTCCTAAAATTAAATTTGATAAGGATCTTACTTGTGATGCTTGTCAATTAGGCAAATAAGTCAAATCCTCTTTTAAACCAAAAGATGGAATTTCAACCAAAAGGTCATTAGAGATGTTACACATTGATCTTTTTGGTCCAACTAGAACACAAAGTCTAGGAGGTAAACACTATGGTTTGGTAGTGGTAGATGATTACTCTAGATTTGGTTGGGTACTTTTTCTTGCTCATAAAAATGATGCTTTCCATGCTTTCTCAACCCTTTGCAAGAAAATTCAAAATGAAAAAGATTTAAAAGTAGCTCATTTGAGAAGTGATCACGGAAAAGAATTTGAAAACCAAGACTTTGAAAATTTCTGTGATGACTTTGGAATTTCTCATAATTTTTCATGCCCTATAACACCTCAACAAAATGGGGTTGTTGAAAGAAGGAATAGAAGCCTTCAAGAAATGACTAGGACTATGTTATGTGAGAATGAGGCTCCTAAATTTCTATGGGCTGAAGCTGTAAATACAGCATGTTATATTTTGAATAGGACAATAATTAGAAAATGGTTGAAAAGAACTCTTTATGAGCTATGGAAAGGAACCCCTCCAAATCTTAAGTACTTACATGTTTTTGGATGCAAATGTTTTGTGCTTAACAACAAAGAAAATCTTGGTAAGTTTGATCCAAAATCTTATGAAGGAATGTTTGTTGGATACTCCACCACTAGCAAGACCTATAGGATTTACCTTAAAGAACATAGAACCATAGAGAAATTCATACATGTTACTTTTTGTGATTCTAACTTAATTCCCAGTACTGTGATAGATAGTGATTCAGATTGTGAAGGAGCTGGAACAAGCAAAGAAAATCCCAAGTCTGTCCAAATTGAAGAATCTGCCAGTCTAGAATTGTCTCGTCAGATTAGAGGAGACATTTCCATTTTGTCTCCTGAGCCAACACGAGAAACTGAAACAGTGAGACCAACAGAAACTCATCAAATCTCAACACCACAAAGGAAGTCTAGAGAATGGAAGTCTATTAGGGGTTATCCTCATGACTTCATCATTGGTGATCCCTCCCAAGGAGTGACAACAAGATCTTCAACCAAAAGATAATCCGAACCAAGCAACTTTGCATTCTTGTCACAAATGGAGCCCAATAATGTGAAAGAAGCTCTTGAAGACCCATCATGGGTCAAGGCCATGCAAGAGGATCTTGCCCAATTTGACAAGAATGAGGTTTAGACATTAGTACCTCATCTCGATGGAATGGACGAGATAAAAATACAAGCATTTTGGAGAAGCTGTAATTAAGGGGGAGGCTGCGCAGAATTTATCTCTCATGGGCCCCACAAAATCTCTTTGACCCCACCTTGACCTTTTTGATTGGTTCCTCATCTTATGATGATCAAAATCTTTTTGTTATCTTATCAAATCTTATTGGAAGTGGTTATTGTCAAATCAAATCCCTCTTTCCATCTAATCCCTTGATTCTAGGAAACCACTTTTTCAAATTCCTGAAAATCCCTTGGTTAATAACCGCGCCATGATGATCATTAACTTCTCTTTCCAATCAACATTTAATGCACCTCTAACTTCTCTCCACTCTCCACACTCTTCGGCCATCTCTTCTTCTTCTTCCAACTCCATATATTCTCTTCATCATGAAAAAGAAAACGGCTTCTAGGAGAAGTGAACGCATTCGCCTTTCTCAAAAGACCCCCTCTCCACAGACCCACACTCATATCCATATTCATTCTACATCTTCATCTTCTCCCTCACCACCATCCAAACATACGGCCACCATGAGAAAGAAAGTAATTGCCCACAAAAGTTCAGGCCGAGGCAAAAACAAGGAGCCAAGTGTTGAGGAAGAATCATCTCACACCTCACCCATTGCATCACCACCACCATCACCGAAGAAAGCCACACCTGGGAAGAGTGCTCAGAAATCAAAAGGATTCGTTCTACACAACACCATGAAACTGGCAAATTTGGAATCCTTGGAGTTCAAGAATAAATTTGCCAAAACACACTCCCACTATGACCCTGCCAGATTCAACTCTTGCACTTCTTATGAATTCCACAAAGAAGTCATGCAAAAGCATCATCTCTGTCCGACTTACCTTGTCAACCTTGAGACTCTCGCCAACAAGGGAATAAATGTCTCTCCTCTCTTCAAACTGCTTCAATGGACTCCTCTGCTTCACATCCAGAAGCCAGTTTATCCAGGTCTGGTCCGTGAGTTCTACACCAACATGAGACTTATTGATGGCACCATCCATTCATATGTGAAAAGAGTTCACATCACTCTTGACACTGCCACCATTGGAACTGCCTTGGGATACAAAGATGAAGAGCCGAGAGCATACATGGCCGAAAGGTGGGACTCACAAGTCAGCGTCACCCATAAGGTTGTTCTTCAACACATATGTGAGCATCTCTCAGGCTTGGATGGAAATGTTCCTACTCATAAGGCTCTAGGTTCCACCAACTCATTGCTTCACAGGATCATCACACACATCTTGACTCCTCAAAGCGGGTCTCACAATAGAGTAACATATTCTGACTCCCTCATCTTATTTGCACTTATTACATCTACTCCCATTTCTTTTGGTTATATTATGATCCGCCATATGTGGGACTCGGTCAAGAGCACCAAAAAGGCAAATCTGCCCTATGGTATGTTCATAACCAGTATCTTTGAATTCTTTAAAGTTGACCTTTTGAATGAGGCAGTAGAGAACAAAGTGTCAATGGTCAAAGGAGGTGGAGCAATTAAAGGAACCAAAAGCAAGAAATTCATGGCTTCAGAAATTGAGTTTGAGGACAGACCTGAGTCCTCCAAGACCACCAAGTCTATCAAAGAAATTCTCACAGAATTTTTAAATATGTCAGAAGTCATGGTACAATCTCATAAGGCTGCACGTAAACTAGCATATGAATCTGAAAGAGCATGGATGAGATGCAAAGATATAGTGGGTCTAATGCTGGAAAACTTGGAGAAAGATTTGGGAGTTGATAATGAAGAAGATGAAGGAGAATCTGATCTGCATTTATCTGATGATTAAATTTCTGTTTAAGTTTAGGATATTGGCTTAATTAGGCTCAATCTGTTTCTCTATTTTGTGTTAAGATACTGCTATAACTTTGAGATACTCTGTGATATTCTATTTTGTTTGGTTATATCTTGCATATCTTATTTTCTATGACAAAATTTTGATTGCAGGTGCCCCTTTGATGACAAAAGGGGGAGAATAAGGTTAAAAAAAATTGAAACTGGAACAGGGGGATGAAATTTTGTGAAAATTCATGAAATTCATGATCACCTCTGTTGATGATTAAATAGTGCTTTTGGTTTATGTTAATTGAGAATGCATTCGGTTTATCTTGATTGCTGCCATTATTTGATGTTTACCTTGATAAAATGATTTATGTTGGATTTATTTTTGGCAGTTCTTAATGATGAAAGTTGCTGTGTTTGGAAAGATTAAATCATGATTGAAAAATATTTTTCCTACCAAGATTGCTCTGATTTATTGAAAAATATTTTTGAACAGCAAGATTTCTACTAAAAACAGATTTTGATTGATTATGGTGAGTTTGAGCAGAAAATTAAATTTGTGATAGCAAATAAGTTTTGTATATCATTCAAATCTGCTCATAAATCAAGCATTTGGCATCATGGAATGAATATGCTAAATAACATTGTTACTTGAAGCTTGATTAAATTGTTACAGGTATAAAGCTTCCCTTGGTAAAAATGGCATATATTAAGGGGGAGCCATGTAACAATTTGAAAGGGGGAGAAATTCAAAATATTCAAAGGGAGTATTCTATACTCTAATCTTTAATTTCTTTCCATTTCAATTTTTAATAATATTTGTCATCAAGAGGGAGATTGATGAGTTTGGAAAAATCTAAATTAATATTTGTGATGACTAAACATTATTAAAATAATAAATTACAAAATTATTATTTTGATTTTCATTAAGCATATGTTAATTAATAATTTTGTGTTGCAGGTTTATATTGGGCCAAAAATAAAAAGGAAAATTGATGCAAGCGCAAATTAAAGTTGACATTCAGCATTAATATAAAATCCTTTTATCCATATGGCTGAATTGTTAGATATGTCACTTGGGCCAGCTTTACTCATTATTGTTTCAAGCCCAAGATTTTGCAAGTTGCCTCAATGCTTGATCCAAAAATCCATCAGGAAAGCAAATGTTATTATTTGCCATATGAATGATGGATGAAATAATTTATTGGGCCAGAATAAATGTTGTTGCAACTAAGTCCAATTTTAAACTTGATGAAAGTTCCTCTTGCATGATCCGAAACCAATGAAAAGAAAAGGAAACAAAATTGCTTCCAACGGATCCGAGCATTTCACCATGTGATGGATCCCAAATTTCATTAAATTGTCATTTATTGCATGGGAACTATGAGAGAGAGAAAGTCACTTGATTTGATTGTAGCACTTATTGCTACACGCTACTCAGAAAGGAAAGAATCATTTCACTTAATCTCATTCTCTTTCCTAATTCAATGCTTTTCAAATTTCTCTCTTCTCTCTCTATTTGCTTCTCTTCTTCGGTCCTTACACAGCAAACAATGGAGACTATGAGTTATCAAAAGGAAGAGAAGGCAAGCTACAAGACCATCTCAATGATGGCAAGAAAATATAACAAAATAAAAGTATGCTGTGACTGAGATTTTCACCAAAAGTGGTAAGATTTGGTGAGATAATCTCGAGCTCTTCATACTCAAAAAGAAAGAAGGAGATTTGGCCAGCAAGGAAGAGATCCTTGAAGGCATGGCTTGTCTCTGATTCTGCTCAACCACCACAGGAAGTAGCTAGAGTGGCGAAGTGATGGAAGAGGTAGAGATTGGAGCAGATGAAGCCATCATCATCATGAAGCATCAAGGGTTAGAAATCCATCTTGGAGAGTAAGCCAAGGATGGAGCGCTTGGATTGATGAAGAGTGATGACCAAAGAAGAACTAGAGGTATTTGCATGTTGAATTTTGCATGAGTTACCTCTTCTCTCTCTGTGGCCAAACCGGTTCTGTTTTGAAGGAAAAGAAGTTAAGCTTGGTTTTGTTTCAACTGTGAAGACTTCTCTTCTCTATAAAAGGGGTGAACAGTCACGGTTTGATTCAAGGAAGAAAGTTTGAGAGTGCAAGGCACAGAAGTCTCATAGCTACCTAAGCTTACAGTTTTTCTTCTCCTTCAATGTATTCTATTTTGTAATTTTTTTGTTTAATTTTGTCATGTATTGAGTCTCATGGAAAAAAAGGCAAACAGCGAGGTTTGTTTGAAAAAGCCATAGAGCGGAAAAAGGCATAGAGTGCAAAATTAAAAGAAAAAGCCATAGATGTCTTAGAGTTACTTTGTTCATCTATGTTGTGTTTCATGATTCTATGGGAATCCCCTTGTAAGTTGGGCTAGCACTTTACAGTTTGTAATCAGATTGATTATAGTGAAATTTCATCATAGTTGTGATAGAGACTGAATGTAGGCTGCATTGCACTTAGCAGCTGAACCAGGATATATCTGGGTGTAATCTTCTTTCTCTACTACTCCATTTCTGTTTCTACTGCAAAGGATCTAAAACCAAAAATATCTTGTGCCAAGTGATGAGACAAAAATAAAAAGTCTCGTGGCTAGGGACGAGACAAAAACAGAAAAGTCTCCTCCAAGACCAGAAAGCAAAAAGGGGCTAAGATTCAACCCCCCTTCTCTTAGCCACTGAAACCATCAGTGATGTATCTTTTAATTCATCTTGACTAATGAGAGTCTTCAATGCATCTTGTAAAATAGTAAGACTTTTGACTTTTGATAATCGTTAATTATTATCTTGCCCAATTCTTGATGCATCTCTTGAACACATGATTTAGTCATGTTTGCAAAACCTTCTTTTATTCTCTTAGTCATAGTTGTAAGAACCGGACCGGACCGGCCGGTTCGACCGGAAAACCAGTGAACCGGACCCAGAACCGGTCCGGTTGAGTGATGTAACCGGATAAGGAATAGAACCGTCTTGAATCGGGTTGAACCGGCCGGTTTTGATAAAAAACCGGAAAACCGGCGGTTTTTGGTTAACCGACCGGTTCAGGAAATTTTTTTTTTTAATCTTTTTCCAAAACGACATCGTTTTGGTTTATTTAAAACAAAAAAAAGAAAAGCCCTACGGGCTACCACCCCCACGCCCCACCCGATCCCATTTTGCACTTCAGTTCCAAAATTTCCCTCCCCCAACCCTAACGGCGAAACCCTACCACTACCAGCCCTCCGCCAGTCTGCCGCCCTAACCTCACTCACCCAGCCCCCAGCCCGTCATCCTCTTCGTCTCACCGGCGGTCTGAGCTCTGAAGAAACCAACTCAACCAACTCAGCCCGTCATCCTCTCCGAACAGCAGATCCGCCACCCGCGAACTTGCCGGTCAGCCATTGCGCGCAGTCGAACTCGCCATTCCAGTGCCGTCGCCCTCGCCCAGTCGCCCTCGCCCAGTCGCCCTCGCCGTCGCCCTTCTGCTCTAGTGCTACTACTTTGTGACTCTGAACAGGTAAGCTCCACTGCTCCAGTTCTGTAATCTGCTTCTTCTCTGTTCTGCACTTGAAGTTTAATGATTGTTGTGTGAAATACATTACACTCTGCTCTGTTCTGTTACTGTAAGTTCTGTTAAGCTGAATTTCCTTGTTGAATATGCTTGTTGAAATTTGAAACTGTTGAATACATTACACTTGAATATGCTTGTTGAATTTCCTTGTTGAATATGCTTGTTGAATTTCCTTGTAAATTTACTATTGGATTAGGACATGAAATATGAAACTGTTGGCTGTTGCATTTTTCATGTTATGTAAATCAAATTTTTCATGTAAATCAATTTATGTTTTGTTGATTTGTACTGGAAATATGAAACTGTTGGATTATATGCTTGATTTGAATCTATGAAATATGAATTTGCTTGTCTTGCTGAATAGGAAATTTAACTATTTAAGAATTTAAGGTTGCTGTCTTGCTTAATAGGGAATAGGAACTAGGGAATTTAGGATTGCTATTGTTTTATAATTTTGCGGTTTTGCTACTCCATATTCTTTTAGAATGGCTTCTGCGAATACACCATCAGAAACACCATCTTCGCAAGAACAAGGATCAACTCCTGATGCATCAATCGGAACCCAAAAAAACAATAATAGAGCAAAAACCGATCCTGCATGGGGTCATTGTAAACAAGTTGTGGAGTCTGGAAAAACAATTCTGCTATGCATATATTGTGAGAAGCTTATTAGGGGTGGAGGAATTCATCGGTTTAAACTTCATTTGGCTGGAAAAGGAGGAGATATTGAGTCTTGTCGAAAGGTGCCAGCTGCAGTGAGACACCAATTCCATGAAAGTATTGAAGAGCTTCGAAGCAAGAAAAGAAAAACTCAAGAACAATATGCCGAAAGTTATAACTAAGATACTAATGTACTAATCCATATTGTGTTTATGAATTGTTATCCATATTGTGTTTAACTAAGATACTAATGTACTAGTACTAAGTACTAACTACTTTCATGTTTATCTTTGTATTAGTTATATTTAGACTTTGAAACTTGGTTGTCTTTAAAATGTTGGTGAAGAACTAACAATATGTATTTTGAATTTATTAAGTTTATGACTATTTTTATTATTTTATATTTTTTATTCATGTGAAACCGGTTTTACCGGTTCAACCAACAGTTTATCGGTTGAACCAATAAACCAGTGAACCAGTAACCTGACCGGTTCGATCACCGGTCTGGTTCTTACAACTATGCTCTTAGTTGTTGCTCTTGTAATTGGACCAATTGGCATATGACAGTTCTCAATTTGTCCCACAAGGCTCGTATCAGAGGAAGAATGAAGTCGGGCTCATCAATAGAGGCTTTTAACAACTTCATTAATGATGGTAATTTGGTGGACTTGGGTTTCGAAGGGAAAAAAATTCACTTGGTGCAATAGACAATATGATGAGAACCTAATTAGGGAACGATTGGATAGATGCCTCACTTCACATTATTTCAGAGCAAATTACCCACGAGCAACACTCCTTCATTTGGATGATACAGGTTCTGACCATTGTCCTTTGATTCTACTAGCAGACAGGGAGGAGCACAAGGCAAAAAGAAGATTTCGATTTCAGGAAAGATGGTGTGACAGTGAAAAAGTTCTTAATATGGTGAAAGAAGCATGGATGACTAAATTTAATGGCTCTTTAATGTTCAAACTATTCTCTAAATTGAAAAGATATAGGCATGTTTTGGTAGAATGGCAGAAGTCCGGCTCTAGCAATTCACAAAAGCTAATCTCTAATTTGAAAAATTGCTTGGAGTTGGAAAAATGAAAGGGACAGAGGCAACAAGATCAATTATTTTACAGCTGGAGGAAGAATTAGATGAAGCTTACTTATAGGAGGAGAGGTATTGGAAGGAAAAATCTAGAATTCAATGGTTGAAATGGGGCGACCAAAACATAAAATTTTTTCACGCTAAATTCCAAAGTAGAAATCAGAAAAACAAGATTTTCAGACTACAAGACAACTCGGGTAATTTTAGCATAGATCCTGGAGGCATTGACCGAATTACCACTGAGTACTTTAAGGAGTTGTTCACTTCCTTTAACCCCAATACTTCTTTGGCAGAACTGCAATCTTTGGAGAGAAAAATTGATTATGATACTAATCGAATACTTACTAGAAGTGTTTCGAAGGAAAAGATCAAGAAAGCTACATTCTCCATTAATCCTTTCGCAGCCCCAGGAGATGATGGATTCACTGCAAAATTTTATCAACATTACTGGGGGATTGTTAAGGGTGATCTATGTAGTGTTGTTAAGAGCTTTTTCTCTGGAGGTCGAATGTTAAGGGCATTCAATCACACTAATATTTGCCTAATTCTGAAGGTGCAAGGCATAGAAACCATGAGCCAGGTCTGCCCCATTAGCCTCAACACTGTCCTCTATAAAATTATATTCAAAATTCTTGTCCACAGGATGCAGGATATTTTGGATAAAATCATAAGTGCTAACCAGAGTACATTTATTAAAGGTTGTCTGATCAGTGATAATATATTAATAGCTCATGAGCTTATGCATTTTTTGAAAAACAAGAACCATGGTGATCATGAGATGGTAGTAAAGCTTGACATGAGCAAGGCTTACGATCAGATTGAATGGTGTTTTGTTTGGGAAGTCATGGAGAAGTTGGCCTTTTGCTCTAAATGGATTGACAGACCAAGGAATGTGTTATCACTGTGTCATATTCTGTTACTGTGGATGGTCAACCTCATGGTTACTTTAAACCATGCAGGAGATTGAGGCAAGACAATCCCCTTTACCCTTTCTTTTCATTCTTTGTGCAGAAGGGACTTTCCATATGCTCCATAGAGGAGAACAGAAGAGAGAGATCTTAGGTCTATGACTCAATAGTAGATGTCCTACGATTAGTCATTTATTCTTTACAGATGACTCTCTTGTTTTGCAAAGCTAATGAGTAGAAATGCCCGAGATTGCTAAAGATTTTGGAAGACTATAGAAAAGTTAGTTGGCAACTCATTAACTTCTCGAAGTCTTCAGTATTCTGTAGCAAAATACCCCAACACAGACAAGAGATGCCCTAGCTGAATCTCTTCAAATTCTATATGTGGGCAGACAGAATATCTACCTGGGACTTCCAGTAGTTGTACATAGATCTAAGAGGCGGACATTCAATTTTGTTAAAGAAAAAGTGGAAAGGAAGCTGCAAACATGGAAGAGATCTCTTTTATCCATTAGTGGTAGAGAAGTTTTGGTGAAGGCGATAGCTACTGCAATGCCAATCTATACATTGAGCTGCTTTAAGCTCCCTGATTCGCTGCTTGAGGAAATACAAAAGAAGATTATGAGTTTCTGGTGGGGTTAGAGAGGCTCAGAAAAGAGGCTACAGTGGGTGAGATGGGATATAATTTATAGAGAGAAGAAGTATGGGGGGCTAAGTTTTAAGGATCTAGAAATGTTCAATTTAGCTATACTAGCCAAGCAAAGCTGGAGAATTCTTACAAAACTTGAGTCCCTAATAAGCAAAATCTACAAAAGCAGATATTTCAAATATTCTTTTTTTTTCTACAAACCTCAATAGGTTAGCATCCATCATGGGAGGAGAATTCTGGAGGAAGGAATTGAATGGAAGGTAGGAAGAGACAATCAGATTAGGATATTTGAAGACCCATGGCTAAGGAATTTTAATCATATTTCAGACTACCAGCAAAACAATCACAATCCAAACATGGTATGGGTCAATCAGCTCATCAACAGTTTTAGACAGTGACAAGAAAAATTAGTCAAAATCA